>NC_051083.1:62422851-62461097 GCF_004664715.2 Peromyscus leucopus | reverse complement strand
ATGGTATGATGTGCCATTATGTGGGATGACTTAGCCCTAAAAGGCCTGAGGGCCAGCTGGCCCAAACCAGTAATGACAGCATGTGCATGAGATACTTCCTGAGAACCACCCTGGGTCTGCCTAAGGGCCTTAGCAACAGCAGCTGCGACATGATAGGAGATGGCCTGGGCCAATGAGAGGCAGCCATGTTACAGCAGCAGATGCATATTCATCAGACCTTCCCCTGGGGCGGGGTGGAGGGATTTAAAGCTTGCCTCTTCCTGAATAAACTGAGTTTGTTGATTTCACCATCCTCCCAGAGTGTGTGTCTTTGACCCTGTGCATTAGCTCCTCCTCCCTGACCCCTCCTGACCCCTCCCCTACCCCTCCCTGACCCTTCCCCGGCCCCAAAGGGAACCTCACAGGACCCTACCACCACACCATTATATGTCGGAAGTGTGTGATATGCTTTTTTATTTTGATTTTACAGGAGATCCCAATTAAGAGATTGCATGAATCTCAGAAGAGACTTTGAACTCTGGGCTTTTAAACAGTGTTGAGACTGGGGACTTTTCAAGTTGGACTGAATGCATTTTTGCCTTATGATATGGCACAAGCCTTTGTGGGCCAGGGAGTGGAGTGTGGTGGTTTGAAAGAAAATGGCCCCCAAAGGTAGGGGCACTATTAGGTGTGGGCTTTGTTGGAGTGGGTTTAGCCTTGTTGGAGGAAGTGTGTCACTGGGGAGGTGGGCTTTCCGGTCTCAGATAGGCTCAAGCCACACCCACTGTATCATACCATGTCCTATGGCCTGCAGAAGATGCAGAACTCTCAGCTACCTCTCCAGCACCGTGTCCTCCTGCATGCCACCATGTCCCACCATGATGATGATGATGGGCTGAATCTCTGGAGTGTAAGTGAGCCACCACAATGAAATGCTTTTCTTTAGAGGAGTTGCTGTGGTCGTGGTGTCTCTTCACAACAACAGAAACCCCAAACAAAGACAGAGACACACAGCCAGACATTAGGTGGAACTTGGGGAAATACCTCAGAAGAGGGGGAGAAGGGATTGAGGGTGCCAGAGGGAATGGTGGGAGCCACAAGGACACGGCCCACAGAATTAACTAACCAGGGCTCATAAGGGCTCACAGAGACTGAACTGACAATCAGGGAGCCTCTATGGGTCTGGCCTAGGTCCCCGGCGTATGTTATGGTTGTGTAGCTTGGTGTTCTTGTGGGACTCCTAACAGTGGGAGTGGGGACTGGCTCTGGCTCTTTAGCCTGCTCCTGGGACCCCTTTCCTCCTCCTGGGTTGTCTCTTCCAGCCTTGATATGAGGGTATGTGCACAGTCTTATTGTTACTTGATAGGCCATGTTTGGTTGATATCCCTGGGAGGCCTGTTTGTCTCTGAAGGGGAACATAGGAGGAATGGAGATTGGGGGGGGTTGGGGTGGGTGGGTGTCGGGGGGTGGGTGTGGGTGTGTGGCTTGGGGGGGGGGGGGCGGGAGGATGTGGAGAAGAGGGGGTAGGGGAAAGTGCACTCAGGATCATACATGAGAGAAGACTAAATACACAAATGAATAAGCAAACACATATATGAATAAGAAAGTTCATAGGAGACCAGAAACATTCTCAAATCTCACCAGGATGAGAGTTGCCTTGCTTTATACGAGATGTTTTGAGCTAAAGGCCTTGCTGCGTTAATTAATGGATTCCTCTCAAGAAGCCAGGGAACATGTGCAGAAAGCGTCTCAAGCTGCAGCACTGGGGAATATTCACCTTCTTAAAATGCTGTTGCCAGAGATCATTTCTCTACGCACAGACTTGCAATTCCCCTGGTTCACAGAGAATTCTGCAAATTGACGCCATTTCTGGTCATGATGGAAAAAGGCTCTTTCAGTCAAGTCTGCACTGCATTACCGTATCATGCCTTAAATATGCTCAGTTGCATTGAGTGTAAAGATTTGAATGCAAAACCACAGTGCTAAATTACTTCTAAATCGTGGCCAAAAGGTGTATTGTTTTCACTCCAAAGTTGAAAAACTTTTGAGTTTGATGGTGTGGAGCAGGGAAATCTAAAACCATAATCAGTGTGTAAGCTGAAAGAACAATGATATATGCGGCTTAATTACTAAGATGGGATTCTTGACACCACACAATTAGAGTCCTAGAGGACTAGATCCTGGGAGCAAAGGGAGGATGCAGTGGGAACTTTTGCGACAAACCTGACATGTGGCAGTAACAGCTTTGACTAGAGGTCTTACTAGTAATCTACGCATCATAAGGTGGAATGATGTGCTCTCCGCCCAAATCCCAATTCCCTCTGCTCACACAGTAAAGTCTGATAGGCCATGGGACAGGAGAAAGTCCTCTTTGGAGGTTTTGCTACACAGGCTCAAGTTGGTAAGCACCTCTTGCAAAGCCTTTTCCCTGATGCCTGATGATGTGGGTGCCTTAATAAAACAAATAATAAACTGTTGGCTAGCTTAGTGCCTGAGCAAAGAAGGCAGTATTCACCAACATCTGGCTTACCTTTTTTTTAAAGAGTCAGCCTATATTTCTCGGTGCTTTACAACAACAAAACTTTATTTGTGTTCACACACAGATTCCTAGATGCACGTGATGCATCCTGACATATCTCAAGACATGGCTACGTACAGGATTATTCAAGTATGCAAACAATGACGAGACAGAAAATGCTGCCATAGTTGCGGGCTCAGAACCGTGTGAACGGTCCATTAACAGTCTGTTGTGCAGTGCAGCTTTGAGGACACACAGAAAGGTCCATGTCCTACAAACGAAAACAAACAAGAAGACAAGAAAACCAAAGAAAGGGGGAGGGGGATGCAAGGTCCAGAATATACAACCACAGTTAAGTCATTACCCTACCTCAAGATAAGGTTTTAAAAGCCCACACAATGCCTAAAGCTTAAGAAAAGGAAATAAGCAGTTTGGGAGGGAACTATGTTGCAAACTCAGAAACAGAATTTTACAGGCAGTCTAGTGCTTGGCAGGCCACCTTTTCAGCTCTCCTAGGGCCAGAGTAGGGTGCTCTCAAGATGTCCAGTTGTCATTCGGTGAAGCAGAGTGTGTAGGCAGAGAGGTAGGTCAGCTGTGGTCTTCACTCCCCATCAGCACCTGCAGAAAGAAACGCAAAGGCAAGGTCAGATCACAAATCCCTCACCTCCTGGCTCTCCAGTCCTAACGCCATGGACCAAACGGTCTAAGGTTTTCACTGGGACCAATGAACAGACCTGTTCCTACCTGAATTCCTTCTCTCTGGTAGAGGGGCCACCATCAGTCCCAGCCATAGTTTCCTTTTGGTCAAGCCCAAGATGTCTGAATAAGATCCTGGCTCTGACGCCTGCATCTTTCACCCCCCGCCCCAGAGTTTCTGGCACAGCTTACATCGCCCACCCAGACAGACCTCTGTGAGAAGCAAGCCCTCGGGCTTCATTCAGCACCCTAGGTTTCAGGATATCCACCCAGAGTGGCTTCACACTCACACAGTGCTCTTCATTGGCCATTTTTACTCAGAAGCCTTCCTTTCCAGCCTCCCTGGAAGCTATGAAGTTCTCCTCTCAATTCACAAACCCCTTCCTTGACGGACTTGAGATTTGCTGGCAAAATTCAGCCTGGGGAGGCATCCACGTGCCATGTCCACATGGAAAATGTCCAGAGTCAGCATGATGCTCTCCCTCCGTTCCAGACCCTTATCCCCTGTGCATAGCCTCCCAGGCCTTCGCAGGCTGCTGCGGACTGGAACACAACTATGGGCTGGGCGTCATTCCACCCGGTCCCATTGCTTCCACGTCATATGCCGCCTGCCCTCCAGAAAGAACTTGCCACTGAAAGGCCCCACAGTTTTCTTGACTTCAGGGTGCTGGCCCTCTACTGTCGAGCAAAACACTTGCTAAACCAAGATGCACTGAGTAGAAGCCGGGTGCCACTTCTCAATCAGACCGAAGAGTTCGAGGCTCTGGCCTCCAGGCTGATGAAACCACCCACTCTAGCTCCAGTTTCCTCACCCTATCCACCCCACGTTCCTCCTTCAAGGAGCCAGCTACCTGAGGTGCTGCGAGTGTCCTGCCGGGCCTGAGGGGAGTTATGCAGAATCAGGAGAGCCTCGGCAGCGTCTAGTACCTTCTGCCTATCCACTTCAGCAGAGAGGGCACCCTGGTTGGAGACATCTGAGAGCTGGGTGGTGCCTTCAGGAACCGGGTTGTAGACTTCAGGGCCCTGGTTGGAGACATTATTGGTCTGGTTGGCGATGACAGGAGCCTGGTTGGCATTTTCAGGGCCCTGGAAAGAGATGCTGGAGACCTGCACAGGAAGAGATATGAGAGAGTGAATTCTGACAAGACACCCAACCACAATGGACTCTTCAGCCTCCATTCTTTCTACCAAACACCGATCTCTATGAGCTCCTCCTCCGATATCCACAAAGCCCATCCCACCAAAGACCTCGACCCCACTCATTTACCAGGACCTGTGCCAGCGGCACAGGAGGGGTAGTGTTGATGCAGGGCTGCAAGACCACGTTAGAGAACCTGAGAGCAAGCAGAGGAGAAGCCGGAGGTGAAACAGTCTGGATGACAACTACCGCAGGTACACATGGAGAGCCAGGGCCTCTGCAAGAGCGGGCTGGGGGGATGGGAATGACTGTGGACATGAGGACAAATGGCAATAGTCCTCTGGGCCTGGGACTAATCCCCCTCCCACGTGACCTGTTTTCCTTCCAACCTCCTTCCGTCGATCTTCCTCTAGACACTACTTTTTATGAACTCTTTCCTTCCCGGGCACACTGAAGATGACCAAGGGCCATTCTGGTCTGCCCAGCACCAGGGAAGACGTGAGATATGAGTCTCTGAAAAGGACTGGCTCTTGCCTCCATTTTGCCCACTCCCTACCGGTCATGAAGGATATGACAAGCTCATCGAGCAGACACATTCTCTGCTGGCCTGGAACATTTCCCCAGGCCTTCCACTTAAGCCTCCAGATTTCAGCAGAAACTTCTCTCGTGTCTGTTCACTTCAGTGTGCGTGAATAGTCTCAACATTTCGACTGCCACTGGCTGCTGCATGCAGTGTGCTTGTCCTCTTTAATGCTGCTGTGTAGGATATTTTCCAGACATGCCCAGAGGGAGTGAACGGCCAGAAAGTTCTTTCCCAAGCATGTCATACAGGAAATACCAAATCAGGGAGGACCCTGTCTGCAAGTTAGGCTGAAATAGAGCTGTGTCATCCCCTATACTTTGTGGTCCCTTCCTTCCTTCCTTCCTTCCTTCCTTCCTTCCTTCCTTCCTTCCTCCTCCTTCCTCCCTCCCTCCCTCCTTCCTTCCTTCCTTTCTTCCGTCCTTCTGTCCTTCCCTCCTTCTGTCCTTCATTGCTTCCTATCTTCTGTCCTTCCTCCCTTCCTTCCTCCCTCCCTCCCTCCCTCCCTCCCTCCCTCCCTCCCTCCCTCCCTCCTCCCTTCTCCTTCCGCTCCTCTTCTTTCCTCCCCCTCTTGGTCCTCCTTCTTGCTGCTCCTACCCCCACCCCCACCCCACAGCACCAGGCAGGACTGTTAACACAGCACCCTAAGCCAGAGCTGGCTCCATGGTCTTCATGTACTCACAAGTAGGGTACAGTAATGGGCTGGCAGTGGTCACATGAGAAAGAAATCAGCATTTGAGGACTCAAAGTCACAGAAGTACCATTCACAGGTAAAAATGCTGTGGGCCAGTTGAGAAGCACAGGCACCTGGGAGTTTTCCTGCAAGGACAGACATCCATGTTGAAGATCAGGTCTGACCACCAAGACAGAGGGATGGGAATGTTTTAAAATGGCCACAGCCATGGGGAATGGCAGAGCTCTCAAGACCCTGGTCACAGCCATGGGGAATGGCAGAGCTCTCAAGACCCTGGTCACAGCCATGGGGAATGGCAGAGCTCTCAAGACCCTGGTCACAGCCATGGGGAATGGCAGAGCTCTCAAGACCCTGGTCACAGCCATGGGAATGCAGAGCTCTCAAGACCGTGGTCACAGCCATGGGGAATGGCAGAGCTCTCAAGACCCTGGTCACAGCCATGGGGAATGGCAGAGCTCTCAAGACTGTGGTGACCAACTGCACAGTCTCACCATTTGGGTGTTTCCTGTGGGTGAGGATACTGAGGCCAAAAGGGAAGTTATTTTCCCAAGGTCGCAAGGCAAGTGCCAGACAGGACTGGTGCTAGAACCTCAGAGTTTAGGACAGAGTTGCAATTGTCTGGACAATGACTGCTGGCGTGGAGCGTCTCCCTGCAGCAACTTATTCTTCTTACCTGCTGGGGAACTGTGTGAGGCAGGACTCCAGGCTGGTAAATGATACCCTGTTGTCTATCTGTAAAAGACCACACAGAGCTTGGCTGATCCTCCCTTCCCACCTACCCTGAAAAAGCACCCACCCTCCATCTGAGGACTCTGGTCACCATCAATTGTTTTCAATACCCCACCCACAATGCCTCTCCTTTCTCTAAGCGCATGATACTTGGCACTAATAGGAACCCTTAAACCTGGACAGGTTAAGGTCTGGGGAGGGTTTGCCCAAGGTCAAGTGGAAATTCTGTAGCATGGCTGCTGGCAGAAGCATTTAGGATTACTGATGCCAAACGGAGACCCCCCCACTCCCTGGCCAGAGACTCACTCATGCCTGGTGATTTGGCGGGGCACTTCTTAGCATCCATATGAGAGTTGCGGTTTGCATCCATAGTTCTTCTCAGGCCTCAAGTGAGATGCCTCTTTCTCTGTGTACACTGTCCTTCTTTACAGAACTCACAGTAGGCAAGGCTCCACCAGACTCCCTGAAATAGAGCATTGAAAGAGTCCTGTTAGCCACACACACAGGAGGCCCGACCTCTGCCCTAGAGAGTGTAGATTCCTGAGAAGGTGTACTTATAGGTCTGGAAGAGGCAGAAACATGTTCACCCCTGACTTGTTCTGATTCCATGGGCATGGCACAGTCAGAGCAAATTATGGGTTCCCTGGGACCCAGTTTGACCCCCCCGCCCCTTTTAGTGATCTGGTCCCATACTCCATGTTAAGTTCGGGTCGCAAGTCCACTAGAAAACAGACTGTCTTTCAAGTTCTGTGTTCTGTGGCTCTAGAGTTGGGGAGTCCACCAAAATGGCCACTGGAATTCCCACCCCCAGTGTACTTCCTCTACCACCAGATAACTCTATCTCTGGTGCCTAGAATCTTCCTGTCCTCCATCCTGCCATCTCTGGAACCAATTCCCCCGCCCCTCCTCCTTCTCCTCCTCCTCCTCCTCCTCCTCCTCCTTTTTTTTTTAACCATGGTTTTTGTTTTAACCTTGATCTCACCTGATTACTCAGAATCTCCCTCACACAAGTCCCTCTCTCACATCACCTTCTCCTCACAACCTGCTCTCCTAAGCCTCGCAGAAGCCTGATCGTGCCTTTCCCTGCTCACCATCACTCACACACACACACACACAGAGTTACACACACAGAATCACACACACAGTCACACACACACACCACACCACACGCCCCCACCCCACACCTCACATACACACAGTCACACACACACACACACTCACACACACACACACCACACCACACACACACACACACCACACCACACACACACACCACACCACACACACACAGTCACACACACACAGTCACACACACACACAGAGTTACACACACAGAATCACACACACAGTCACACACACACACCACACCACACCCCCCACACACCACACCTCACATACACACAGTCACACACACACACACAGTCACACACACACACACACACACACACACACACACACCACACCCACACACCACACACACACACACACACACCACACACACACAGTCACACACACACACACACACACACCACACACACCCCCACACACACCACACCTCACATACACACAGTCACACACACACACAGTCACACACACACACCACACCACACACACACACACCCCCCCCCCCCCCCCCCACACCACACACACATCACACACACACACCACACACACACACACACAGAGTTACACACACAGAATCACACACACAGTCACACACACACACACCACACACACACACACACCACACCACACATACACACAGTCACACACACATACAGTTACATACACAGAATCACACACACACAAGTCACTCACATACACACACACACAGTCATCACAATCACACACACAGAACACACACACAAACACAGACACACACACAACACCCCTTCTGCAATCACCACTCCCTGATCTGTTACTTCATACTGTGTCCTTCCAAAGCCAACGGCTAATCCTGACTTATGGGTCAACCTTGAACTGTCTCCCGAAAGTCCTAACTTTAACTTGACTTCTGACCACTCACATGGAAGTGAGTGAACTTGCCCATTAGCTCAAGGGTGCCATAAAGTCCCTTCTCCCTGGATTATGGTTTATCCGCAAGCCCCACTTCAATCTTAATAATAATTCCTTTGATCTCCTTGGAAATCACTGACCACGTGCTCCTCATGAAATCGTGTTCTACCCAAGCCAACTTGGCTGACTCCTGCCTAAAATCCCACTACACAGGAGGCTGAGGCAGGAGAATGGTGATTTTGATGACAACTCATAACACCGGGACAGCTTGTCTCCAGTAATAGCCACAGTCAAGACAACAACAACAAGAATAAATAAATAATCATAGATATTTAATATCTATAATTTTAATAAATATATTTATTAGTATATAATATTTACATTATTTTAACAACCCATACATAATTAATAAAAGATTGTTGTCTTCTAGAATCTTGGACCTCTGACATTTATCTTCCTGTAGCCTCCTTTCCCCCAGCACTTTTCAGCAACCAAAAAAAAATTTAAAAAATTTTAAAAATTAAAAAAAATTTTTTTATGGCCCTGTGTGAAATGCTATGCCCCGTTCAAGCCAGGAGTTAGTTCCTCAGCAGGCTGTTTTTCTCAGGACAACATACTCTCTGCTGTCATGGAAACTCATGCCTTCCGCCATATTCTCTGGCCAACCTTCTAGATGCTTCTCCACATTTCACCAGTGGCACCTAAGCACAGCTTCCCCTCTTCCTCAGCAGTACCCTCCTTGTGTCTGTCTGTCTATCATCCTCCAGCTGTTCAAAGAGCACAGGTTCTGCCCAGGAAACGCAGTCATCCTTTCCTGCCTAACCTGAGCCAAAGGTCGCCTCCTTGAGGGTCCCGAAGCTGGGAAGCCTTGCAGCCAGTGCTCCACGAGTGGGCAGGCTAGGCGGAGACTAGCCTCGCCTCTCTGGCCTCGCCTCTCTGGCCTCGCCTCTCTGGCCTCGCCCCGGTAGACTTGCACGAGGAGGCAGAAAGCTGAAGGAACTGGGTTCCCAGAGACGCCAGAGAACGGGGAGAACAGGACAAGGAATGTGCAAATCTTATTTTGGATGCCAGCCTGTAGTTACCTCAGTGTCCAGCGGATCAGAAGCGAGGAGCTGAGTTCTGAGGCAAGATGCAGGTCCTTCCTCTGCCAACTCAGTTTCCTGCCAATGAGCTGCCCGCGCTTCTTTTTCCCTCCTCAGCACCTGTTGTTTCTGGACCAATGAGCTTTCAGAGTTCCTCCCCTCACACTGGCTTTGTCGCCACCTTATGGCTGCTCTGTGTTCTGCACAGTTCTCCCCAGCACCCATGCCTGTCTCTGGGGAGAGAAATGAGACTTCTGCTCTCTAGTGGTGTTTACCTGCGTTGCCTCCTTTTCGTTGGAAACGTGACTTGCAGATGCAGACGTTTTCAGCATATCTGCTTACAAAGCTCCTGTTCACCTTCCCAAAGTTCAGCACGTGGGGGCTTAAGGCGGGCGTCGGGCGTCTCACACGTCTTTACTCCCAGCACCGGAGAGGCAGAGGTAGGCCGATCTCTGAGTTCAACGCCAACATGGCCTACAGAGCGAATTTCAGGATAGCCAGTGCTGCACAGAGAAACCCTGTCTTGAAAAAACCAAACAAATAAAAATAAATGTCAGCCTGTGGGGGTCAGAGCGATATCTCAGTCTGTACGTAGTTACCACGAGGACCCGTGTTTGAACCCCAGAACACATATAAAATGCTGATTGTGGAGGAAGGATCTTGCCATCCCAACACTGGGGAGGCAGAGACAAGAGGAACCCTGGGGCTTGCTTGCCTGTCGAAGCAAATCGGTGAGATCCAGGTTCAGTGAAACACAGTGTCTCAGGAAAGAAGGTGAAGAGGGATTGAGCAAGACACCCAAGTCCACCTCTGACCTCAACAAGCCCACATACACAGGGGAGTGTGCAGCCACACACACATAACCCACATTCCAACCATGTTTTGGTTCATTTCAGGCAAATATGAATAATTTGTACACAGCCCCTATATAGAACCTGAAGCTTCATTACTTTAGAGCCGTGATCCTGCAATATTGCCCAACTTCATGATGCTTGTAGCTTCTTGGGTTTCTGTTTTTTTCTTTCTCTTTTGTTCTGTTTTAAAATATATTTAAAGATTTACTGATTTATTCTGTGTGTATGACTTTCGTGCATGCATGTCTGTGCACCACAAGAGTGCAGTGATCTCAGAAGCTGGAAGAGCTTGTTGGACCCTCTGGGACCCAATTTTGGGGCAAATGTTTGTGAGCTTTCACGTGGGTGCTGGGAATCCAACCCAGATCCTCCAGGACAGCCCACCCATCTCTCCAGCCCCTAAAAATTCTTTTGAAAAATGGTCTCGCTGTGTAGCTCAGGATGGTCTTCAACTTGCTGTGTAGCCCAGGCTGTCCTCTAACTCGCCCCAGCCTTCTGTGTGCTGGGATTATAGACACGAGCCCCATGGCGAGCTCACAATGGTTCTTTAACACACCGTGTTGAGCACCATATTTGCAGTCTCAGATTAGAGCACCACGTGTGGGAAGCAGAGTTTGATCTTGGACCTCATTTCTCTTCTTCCTGCTGATGGTGGTGGCATTTGGGGCCGGGGACAACCTTCGAGAACCAGTGCAGGGAGAGAGGACAGCAATTACCCTTCTTCCACTGACACCCTTAATAACTCCCTGCAAATCTCCTTTCGGGTATGTCCTCTGATCTCCGTATTTCCCTGGTGATTTTCAAGCAAATCTCGTGCAACTCCACAATTGGGGGAACAATCCATTTCCCCCACCTTTTTTAGCGCGAGAAGACACAGCTGAAGTCAAACACAGCGAACCCTCTTTTATCTAAACCATATACTCACATTGGCTTTTTTCACCGGCTTCTTGTAGGGATTGAAGCTTCGCCTTGCCGCCTAAGCGATTCAAACCCTTCCCCTAAATTATTTTGGCACGCATCTTCTGAGAACTGTGTTGTGTCCCCAGACGAGCACAGTAACAGTATCTCACCAAGAAAAATCGTTAAATGCAAGTATTAGCCAGGTTGCCAGACAGTCCATATTTAAATTCTCCTACCTGCCCCACTACATTTAAAAATTTACCAGCTGGGCGGTGGTGGTGCAGGCCTTTAATCCCAGCACTTGGGAGGCAGAGCCAGGCAGATCTTTATGAGTTCGAGGCCAGCCTGGTCTACAGAGCAAAGCTACATAGAGTAACCCTGTCTCAAAAAACAATAAAGCAAGCAAACAAACAAACAAAACAAAAACAAAAAAAATTACCCTACTCCTTTTTGTTTTTTTTTTTTAAAGTGATTTTCATTTGATGTTGCAAAAGACTATGCTGTTTATGGAAGGTAATAGCAGCTCTTTGATTACTCTTTCATAATGCTATAATTATGCATTACTTTTGTACCAGAAAATCAGTTAGGATTTTTGCATGTCCTCCAATCATCTTTTAGAAAGGAATTTCAGAGCATGAAGGTTCAGTGAACCAAGTACAAAAGGCCAGGGCTACATATGAACCATCTTTCTTTGGATTTCATTAAAATTTAGCTTCTGAAATTTCTGTCCTCATATCACACAAGTAAATATTTTTTCAGTACACTAAATTACTGGGTGAGAGAAGACAATTGCATGTAACGATAAATAACAGACACCTTGAAAACAAGGAATGAGAGTATGCGTATGTTGGCCTAATGGTAAAGGTTTATAATCCCACGTACTCAGGAGCCTTAGGCAGGCAAATTCAAGGCCTATGTGGGATACATTGAGTTCTTGGTTTGTATGGTTGACTTAGCAGTATGTATCACAGTGAAATGAAAATGGGTGTGGATCTTGCTCTGTGGTAGAGTACTTGTATTGCATGAGCTACATCCAATTTTACCCACCAGTACTGAAAGAGATAAAAACAGTACACAGAAAAACACATCTAATACAGTTTCAACACAATTGGGGTATGACATGGCCTACAAATCAGTACTAAAGCATGCTGGATATTTGATCTTAGGTAGTAGAGGTAGGCCTTAACTGTACAGCACTCCAATAGACATGATGGAGATGCATGAGAAAAATATAACACATGCAGTTTCTGTGGTGTGGAAGCAAATTTGAGACTATCAACTTCTTTTCTACAAAACCATGATAGAACATGGTCTCTGAAGCATGGGCAATATTAGTAGGAATGCTTCTATTAGGTTAAGGTGGTAGGTTTGGTTCAAATTCCGCCAAAGCCATACACATCTGCCTGGTGGGAATTATACTCACTTTGGCATATTCTTTCATCTGTATATGGTTTAGGGTAGGATAAAGTCATTTTATTAGCATATAGGCAATATATCCCTAAGAGCAATGTCAATATTAGCAATTGATAAATACAGCCTCCCATAATCTAATGCTTTGTATATCAATTGCATGGTTAGTGCCTTCATAGCTTCTAAAAACAATGACATTGATCTGCCAGATGCATCAGAACAACAGATGAAAGCGAACTCGCAGCTTGTGTGTTCATGTGGAGGGGGCATGCATGAGCGCACTTGTTATGTGTGTTCGAGTGCTTGTGGTGGCTAAAAGAAGGTATTGGTCCTTCTGGAGGTAGAGTCAGTAACCACACTTGCATCCTTGGGAAGAGCAGTAAGCACTTTTACCTGCTAAGCCATCTCTCCAGCCCTTGATCTTACTTCTTATACAAGACACTGTGGAAATGTATCTTCTACGAGTGCTTTATTATCACTTCCCACCTCAATATGCAGTGGATGGCATCTCAGACCACCATCCTGCACAAACTACATACAACATTTTCCTATTTGGGCTTCCCGTTCTATAGACACTCAAATATACAAAATCTGCAATTCTCTGTCCATCAGTCACTAGAAATACCTGAACATCATTTTCTGGCCAGTTGATTTAACATGAGCTGTGTCTGAGATTGAAATACATAATCTCTTAGGTCTTCTAATGATATGTCCATCCCAGGAACAGGTGAGATCAACTGTCAGTGCATATACATTTTCTGTAGTGTTTTGTAGTATTTTATAAGTATTTTTCATTGACTTATTGTATTCTCATTATTTGTAATTTTTTTTTTTTTTACAAAAGCTACTCATGTTTTTCGTGCTAGTATGGACTTGAAAGGCTTGAGTATCTCATATCTCTATTCTCAGTTGTAAAAGCCCTTGAGGTCCAAGCATCTATTATTCCTGCCGTTTTGCCGCTGATGTTCTTGACTTCAACATGGGCACCTTGACTTTCTCTTTTCTGTACAAAGGAGTATATGCTAAAGTACAAGGCATAGCAGCTGCTCTTGATGTGATAGTTAATTGTAATCATCAACCCGATTACATTAAGAAATGCCTAGGACATTAATAGGCACACCCACTGATGTGTCTGTGAGGATATTCCAGAAATGTTTCACTAAGGATGGACAATCCAACCTGAACATGGGTGGTCCCACCACATGAGCTGGGGTGACAGACTTTGAAAAAAATGGAAGGGGGAGAGAAAGTCAGCTGAACTGGTATTCTCTTTTCTCCAAGTTTTTCCCACTGCCAGGCATTAGGAGTGTACCCCTTCAAATTCTGAACCAAAAATAAACTGTTACTCCCTTCAATTATGTCTGTCAGGTATTCCATCACAACTAAAAATAAAGTATACACCAGAAAATGCCGCCCTTCTCCATAAGACTCCTGTGTCTCCACATTTGAGACTGGCCACTGAGAGACCATGACTACTCAGCTCCCTTGCACAGCCACTGGGATGCCTTGATCGTCTCTCCTCAGACCTCCCGAAATCCCGCTTCAACTCAGGCTCACACTGAGGGAGGAGGAGGATGCCCCACATGGACTATTCAGTTATTCAGGAAAGACACACAAACACTTCCTTTAACTTACACCTTTGGATAAGGGGCACATGCCAGATCAATAGGAGGCAAGGAGCTGGTGAGGGTGGGTTCTGTCCTCAGACACTGGTATTCTTCTGTCCAAGGGTTAGGATTTCTCTCACCTCCACAGCTGCTTCTGTACCTTCCTCTCAGTTCCTGGAGGTTAACTATTCTGAGACCTAACACTGCACTGTGTACAAGTGCCTACATGTGAACATCATCCAAAACACAGGAGTACACAGCTTTTTCCAGAGGAACAGCTCACAGATACCCTAGTTAATGAAAGAGCAGAGTATGATGTACCACACACCTCTAGCACTACCAAGGTGTCCCACCTAATAATATTTTTGAAAGATTGTTTTAGGGATCAGCAAAATAAAGAAGTAGCATATATCACATTCAATTTTGAGTTTAAAAAATGATGTTGAGTTAAAGATATTGCTTGATAATGAAAAAGTGAGGGAAATTATCATGGGCAGAACTTTCCTACAAGAAATACCAAAAGGAAATCTCTCAAAAGGCAATAGAGGGGCTGGCGATGTCTCAGAAGTTAGATGCACTGACTGCTCTTCCAGAGGACCCAGGTTCAATTCCCAGCATCCACGTGACATCTAACAACCATGTCAAACTCCAATTCCAGGGGATCTGACAGCTTCTTTTGCCTTCTGTGGATATACATGCAGGGGAAGCACCCACACACATAAAATAAAACAAGACAACAGATAGTAATTCAAATCTCCATGAAACAACTAGAGCACCATTAAAAGGAACCATACTGCCATTGACAAAAGGCTATGGGAATACAGGAATGTACTATGGTTTCTCTCTCTCTCTCTCTCTCTCTCTCTCTCTCTCTGTCTCTCTCTCTCTCTCTCTCTCTTCTCTCTCTCTCTCTCTCTGTCTCTCTGTGTGTGTGTGTGTGTGTGTGTGTGTGTGTGTGTGTGAGTTATGATGCTTGTTTGTATATGTGTGTGGTGGTCTATATTGTCAACCTGACAAGATCTATAATCACCCATGAGATAAGCTTCTGAGGGATTTTCTTGATTAGGATATTTTCAGTGGGGAAATCCACCTTGAATGTGGGCATCACCTTCTACTGGATGCCCAGATATGAGGAAGTCCAGATATAAAGAAGGGGAAAGCTTTGGCTTTTTGTCTGCTTGCCTTTGTGTTCCTGGCAAGTTCATTCTGCTCCATCCGAGAGTCCCTTTACTAGTTACTGGCGCTGACATCGCTGCTGCCACCACTAATGTCATCCTCCTTCACTGACAACAGAACTCAGTTTCTTCTGCTTTACAAAGTAGACTGATAACCATTAGAGCTCCAGGGGTCCTCCAAGCTTTCAGCATCACATACTGGTGAGGTGCTGTATTAGTCAGGGTTCTCTAGAGTCACAGGACTTATGGAATGAATATATATATATATATATATATATATTCATATATATATGAATTAATTGGAATGACTGGCAGGCTGCAGTCCGACAGTGGCTAGTTGTGAATGGAAAGTCCAAGAGTCTAGGAGCTGCTCAGCCCCATGAGGCTGGTTGTCTCAGCTGGTGTGCCAGATCCCGGAGAAGGAATGGATGTGCTGACGGAGGTGAAGACAAGCAGAGAAAGAACACACTCTTCCGTCTTCCATTGTCCTTATATAGGCTTCCAGCAGAAGGTGTGGCCCAGATTAAAGGTGTGCCTTCTCACCTCAAGATCTGGATTAAAGATGTGTGTCTTCCAGCCTCGAGCTCTGGATCCCAGTTGTGCCCTCCATTTCTGGGTTATAGTTCATTCTAGTTATGGTTAAGTAGACAACCAAGAATAGCCATCACAGGTTCCTAGCCTCATGAACTGAACAGACAGCTGTTCTCTGCCTCTCTAGTATAAAGACAGCCGTTGTCAGACTACCCCCGATGGAATTGCGTAAACCAATCCAATAAACCTCTTTTTAATACATACTTATTCAACTATTTTTGTTCCTTTGGAGCAGTGGTTCTCAACCTGTGGGTCTCAACCCCCTTGGGCTCACATATCAGATATCCTGCATATCAGACATTTACATTACTATTCATAACAGTAACAAGACTACAGTTATGAAGTAGCAATAAAATAATTTTATGGTTGGGGTCACCACACCATGCAGAACTGTATTAAAGGGTCGAAGCATTAGGAAGGCTGAGAACCACTGTTCTATTCTAGGCTTTTATGTATAATATTGAAATTTAATTTCTATTAACCTGAGCTAAATTCTTTCAAGTTAAACTATTAATTGCCCCTATGAGACAAACATTAATATAGTAATTCAAAAGAATAATGGAGAAATGTTACAGTTTGGATGTTTTAAATGTCTGCCAAGATCTCATGTATCAAATGAAGGCTTGGTCCTCAGGGCAGCTGAATTGAGAGCTAGAACCTTTGAGAGGTGAGTGACTTGTGAGGTCTCTGGATTCTTGTTTATTATTGTTGTGATTATTATGTTTATTGTGATGATGATGATGATTGTTCATACATGTGTGATGGCCAGTGTTATTAACTTGACAGAATCTAGAATCACCTAAGAAATGGCCTCTGGTCATGCTTGTGAGGGATTATCTTGATTATGTTAATAGAGACGGGAAGTCCTGCCAACTGTAGGCAGCACCTTTCCTTGTCCAGCACCCTGGACTGTATAAAGGGAAAAAAAGATGTAACAGGACCCCAGACCTTAGTAGGCCCTGAGACCTTAGCACAACTGATTCCATAATGGAAGTACCATTCAGGCTGTAAAACTCAGCATGTGAACAGCATCACCTGCCAAAACTAAAACAAAGACCTAATCCACCAAAGTCCATAGCTCTGGGAAAGTCTCAAAATGTACTAACCTTGCTTTTTGGCTTCTGTAGTTCTGCTTCTGGCTAACTTCTTGTTAACTGAAGTATGTCAACACAGAACATGGTTTTTGTGCTTAAAAACTTACCCTGAGAAAGGCTCAGTGCTACACTGGAATCCCACCCACCAAATACAGTAGCTGGACAGCTAATAAAGACTTTCTATTGGCTTAAACGCGGTCTGAGCAGTCTTCTCTGGTGAATATCCCACAACAAAGGAAATAAGCAACAACCATCTCTTTATGCTTCCTAATTATGGATGTGGTGTGGCCAACTGTCTCAAGCTCCTGCTGCTTTGACTTCCCTGCCGTGATGGACTATATGTTGAGCTCTGGGCTGATATAAATCTTTTTCTCCCTTGAAGTTCTTTTGGTCACAGCAATAGGGAAACAAACTAAGGCAATACTTCAATTGTCTATCGGGAGGTAGTAGAAAGGGTTAAGGACTAGTTGAAGGACGTGGCCTTTTAAAGGGTACCCTTGGCAGGTATGTTTGTCTTTGTAGCCGCTCTTTTCTACTGACCATAAATGAGCCAGTTTGCTTCACTGTGTGCTCTTCACCATGATGTTCAAGTGTAGGCTACAAAATCTATTTTGAAAATTACTATAGATCAGTACCAAGGGCACAGAGCAGACCCCAGAGATCTCTGGGCACCTCTACCAGCAGTAATTGCCCACCTTACCAAAATGTATGAAGCTCCAGCTGCTACAGACAGCCTCAGCCATCATGATCTCAAATATGAGCAGCAAGGCTGCGAAAGAAGAAATGCCCAGGCTCCTCCGTCCCTCTTTACTGCTTCTATAGTCTTTGTACCATGGTCAGTGGTACAGGAAGAGGTGCCCAGATGGTATCCCATAGGCAACACAGAAGAGGATCAGAGCAGGCACTGGCTAGATTGATCAGAGATTAAGACCACCTGCTGCTCTTGGAGTGGACCCAGTTTAATTCCCAGCACCAACATAGTAGCTCCCAACCATCTGTGACTCCAATTCCAGGGGTTCCGACTCCCTCTTCTGGTCTTTGCAGGAACCAGACATGCATGTGGTGCATGCGCGTGCACACTCATGCGCGTGTACACACACACACACACACATACATACACACACACACACACACACACACGCACGCACGCACGCAAGCAAGCATGCATGGGCGTGCTCGCAGGCAAATAGTCATACATATAAAATAAAAATAAATCTGAAAAGAAAAGAAGATCACAACAAACCTGGCATGGGAATGCATGCCTGTGATCCCAGCTGTTCTGAAGGTTCAAGTCAGGAAGATGGCAATTTTTAGACCCATGTAGGCCATATCAGGATTTGGTGAGATCCTTTCTTTAAAAAAAATCATATCACAGCAGAAAAAAACTTTAAGGAACAATAAAATAGTTAAACCCCAAAGCTATTATTAGTGTGTTTTTTCTAATCTGAATGAATGTAAAGGAACAGGTTTCCTTGTGGCCTTCCCATAAGTGGTTAGTTCTTTTTTACTCTTCCCCATCTCCTTGCCTCTCTCCCCACTTGTACATTAGCCCCAGTACTCCCTTCCCACTTTCATATCATGTGTGTTCTCATCTTTATCCACGTCCTTCATGCTTCATTCCCCCCTCTCATGGGTCCTTTATAGTTTCCTGATCTCTAACTACACTTAATCCAAAATATACATACATAAAATTTAAAAGTCAGGATCCACATATGAGAGTTACATGAGATACTGTATCTCTGTGCTGGATTTCCTCACCGAGTATAATATTTTCCAACTCTATCCACTTTCCTGTGCATTTTATTTTTCTTTATGGTTGAATAAAATCCAATTGTGTATATGTACCATATTTTCATTATCGATTAATCTGTTGATGGCTATCTACACTGGTTCCATTTCCTCGCTATTGTGGAAGAGAAGAGCAGTGAGCATAGATGTTGAAATGTCTCAGTGATAGTGGGGACACACCCAGAAGTGATACAGTTGGGGTATACGAACTTTCCCTTTTAGCTTTTTGAGAACCCCCCACACTGATTCCCATGGTGACAGCGGCAGTTTTCTACTTCCACTAACAGCAAGAATTCCCTTTACCCACAGTCTCATCAGAATTTGTTGTTAATTTTTTCTTCATGATAACCATCCTCACTGAGATGAAATGGAAATTCAAAGTAGTTTTAATTTGTATTTCTCTGATGGCTGTGGATGTTGAACACTTTGAAGATATTTATTGACCACATGTTTCTTTTGAGAACTGTCTGTTCAGCTCATTGGTCCATGATATTGATGGTCATCATTGAAAGTTAGATGGGTTGAAGAAGAGGAATGACCAATTTGTACACCACAAGCCCTAACCTAGGGCTGTGGAGAAGGCTCAGAGGATGGAGAGCTTGCTGTACAAGCATGCAGACCTGAGTTCAGATTCCAAGTACAGATGTAAAATCCAAACACCACGGCATCTGTCTGTAACCCCAGGGCTGGTGGTGGAGACAGGTGAAGACTGGGAGCTTACTGGTCAACTAACTTGGCCTAGATGGCAAGCTTCAGGTTTAGTGAGAGTTTGTCTCAAAAAAAAGTGGAGGAGCTGGAGAGATGGCTCAGCAGTTAAGAGCACTGTCTGGTTTTGCAGAGGCCCCAGGTTATGTTTCTAGAACCCACACAGTAGCTCACAACTATCCAAAACATCAGTTCCAAAGATCCTACCCCCTCTTCTGACTTCCATGGGCACCAGGCACACATGTGGTGTATATATACATGCAGGCAAAACATTCATACACATAAAATACTTTTTTTGTTTTTTTTTCCAAGACAGGGTTTTTCTATGTAGTCCTGGCCATCCTGGAACTCACTCTGTAGGCCAGGCTGGCCTCGAACTCACAGAGATCCACATGCCTCTGCCTCCCAGTGCTGGGAATAAAGGTGTGTGCCACCACCACTCAGCAAAAATATCTTTTAAGATAGAGAATGACAGGACAAAACACTCAGTGTTGCTCTCTGACCTACACACACACACACACACACACACACACACACACATTCATGCAAACATACACAGGTAAGAACACCCACACAGATGCATACAACACATAAAAAGGCAAGTATATTCACACATATGTATGTCACACACACACACACACACACACACACACACACACACACACACACACGCAAACCAAAGCAGCACCTTCTTGGAAAGACTATGAAGTCTTACATCACTGAAAGAACAGGATTTGGAAACAGCAGGTGTTTCAGGCTTTTGTGGAACTTCGTTTTAAGGCTTTCGTATGAATGAGACATCAAGCATCTCAGATGTTCTCAGCATCGTAGAGATACTCCACACAATCACCTGCAGAATTACTGAAATAGTGAGTGAAGAAAATAACAAGAGAACAGGCCCAACAATGTCATCCCCACCAAAGACAAAGGCTCACACTTACTGTGTGTGCTGACCCAATGAGTATCAACCATGGGATTCCAGCCCTCTGATGCAGTGGAAGGTGCTGACAAACAGGGTTCAAGACAACGAGGGAGACCAGGGAGACAGGATATACATCAGGCTTACAAACCATGGCTGCACAATCACATAGAGCCTGGAGATGATAGTCATGGGGAGGAACAGGAAGCTGAGGAAATTCTGGGTTACCATCTCCACTTTTGTGTAGCTAGACATGAGTATGAAATTTCAGTGACAGGAAATGAACTACACAACAGAGTTGAAGACCTGATGGGCTTTTTTTTAAAAACCAATTTAGCAGGTATTTCAAACTATGTTCATCATCTATTCATCGTGAGCTTTTTATGCTTTTGGCGTAGAGGTATATCTTTTGTGTAATGAAAAATGCAGCTGTTATTAAGTCTAGTTTTTCTCAACATATCTTTACGGTTTCAAGATTGTTTTAGACCTGGGCAAGTTAAAATTTTTTAAATTGCATTTTTTTTAACTTGCAGTGAGAATTTATGTTATAGAGTTTTCCAAAGTGTCAACTGCAGAAGTTCTTGAGGGAGTAGTAGCAGGAGAAAACAGAACTCACTTGTAAATGTTATTAAAGTTGTGGCTGGCTTTTTCAATCCTCCGAGCGGAGCTGTTCAGCTGCCACTTCTCGCAGGCTTAAGGCAGCAGCCCTGCCCACGATCACCTTAATGTCTCACCAGAGAGTAAGTTTTTAAGATCCCCTGAGATGCCCAGCAATGCTCCAGTGCTTGGGCCATGCCCCTCCCTGCTCCCCACTGTACAGGAGAGCACAGGCCATCACCCTTGGAAGGCTTGGGACCATTCCTTTGTTTGGTTGGCCTCAAAAGAGTGCCAGAAGCCCTGCCAGACATTCAGCTTCCTGGTACCGATTCTGGATGAAGAAGTCCAATTCAAACTTTTTGTGTTGCCTGTTTTCTTAGATCCTATGGCTCGGGAACTGAATTGAAGCCCATTCTTGATCTGCTGCAGCGCCCTCTGCATCTCGGCAAAGGCCCTCCCTCTGGTTACTCATTGATCTCCTATCATTCACATTGTCATTCTCCACTCAGGGGTGTGCAAGTGTCTCAGGGACTTCATGTCTGTGATGCCATTTGTGTTTTTGTGAACTGTGCACTGTTGTGTGCAATGTAGTTTTAATCCACATATTTTGCTGCCACCTGTCTCAGTCTGCCTTATGTGCCTCGCTTTCACTGGGTAAATAAACACTTACAAATCTTCATCTGTTTAGAAACCATGTGAAATTGATTTTGTCAGTTGGAGAGCAGGCAGGGATTGCTATCAGATTTACCGAAACTACAAAATACATTAATATCACTGTGACACAAAAACAGTAGCGTCTTGCCTCACAAAGATAGTATGGATGTTTGGTGAGTTACTGTGCCCATTATCCATCAACCCTGAAGTAGTTCTAAGCCAGTCTAAAATAAAGATGTTTATTTCTATTGTAACTAAGCACATAGCAACATTCGACTCTGTAACCTAACGTGCATTTCAACATAAATGACTTTGACTGTACATTCTGCTTAACATTCCAAGAATCCTTTTGTTATTAAAATACTACCTTCCCAAAGGCTTTAATCTGTTCTTCACCTTTATATCAATACAATATTAATTGGATCTACTTTGAATAGTCTTCTTGGACAAAGATGAAAAGCAGTGGGCTGCTGGGACTGGCTCTTCCTGGACTAGAACAGTTAATTGCTAAATTTTCAGGAGCTTGAGAGCCATTCCTAAATACAGGCAATTACTATTATACAAAATTTATAAACTCACCACATCCATTATACTGTAAATGAAGAAATATGTGTAGTCAAATTCATCAATCTCTAACTATTTTTCACTATCTCACTATTGTTCATGTTCAAATGGTAACTTAAAGTACTAGTCTAAAAAAAAATCTCCAACTTGGGAGTTCATTGAGATTTTGGTACTGTGAATTCAGTAAATGAGACAACACAGAGAATTCCCCTTAAACTCCCCTCCCCCCTAGAAAGCCTGTACTTGGCCTGTATAACAGCATAGATTTTTTTTATCTTAACACTTTTTGTTCAAATTGACCCACTCTAGAGATGCTCTGAAATGATGGATATGTTCAGACATAACCAATGATGTCATATAACATACGAGAGTCAAAATATAGCAGAGGGGAGGTTTTTAAACTGTGAACTGTGACAGTACATGACAAAGAGAGACATACCAAAAAGCTTAACATTGAACATTTACACAGATAATCAAAGAGAACTAAAATATGCCATATAGAGAATCTTTAATTATAGAACACTGGAAGGGGAGAGTGTCAGGTCTGAAAACCTGATACAAAGACAATAGGCCTCAGAAAAATGATAGGGCCCAAGGAAATTAGTCTCTTTCCTTCCTCAAATATCTATTGTATTATTTCTGTTCTCTTCCCTCTTCTTGTGCCACATCCTTCAACCAAAATCTATTTCTCCCTTTACCCAACTCCACTGTAGAACCAAGGTGAGGCTTGGACCAAATAGTACTGCAGAAACATGGGGACGTATTCATCTGTCACTGGAGGATGATGAACTTTGGGATCATGGGAAGAAAGAGGGTATGAGATGGACTTCAGCCCAGCTTAATTCCTCAAATCATTGTTGATTTCACGTGTTTATTTCTCGGCCTTTAGATGGAGAATATAAGAATCTTGACTTTTCAGAGCCTCAGAAGACAAAGGAATTGTGATGATTGAATATCATCATTATCAAACTTGTCGTTAAAAACAGAAGCAGGAAGCCAGACATGGTGAAGCATACTTATAATCTTAGCACTTGAGAGGCTGAGGCAGGAAGATCACAAGATCTTTGGAGGCCAACCTGAGGTACACCGTGAATTCAAGGCCAGCCTGCACGACATAGTAAGACCCTGATTTTTTAAACGAGGCACAGAAGAAAGAAAGGAAGTAAAAGTATAATAAAAAGTCTAGATCAAGCGATGTTCAGTTAGCTAGCTGTCTGCCTGGCGAGACCTGCAGTTCATGTATTTGGACCATCAATCAAAGACTCAGAATATGCAGGCTTGAAAAATGCTCCTATCAATTACTCAATAAGGGCACTTTTGAGAAAGCCTTCTGATGTCTGCTACACCAAGGTTTGGAATTTTTACTCAATCATTAATTTAAAAAAATAAATGATTCGTTAACTTGGGGCTTGGTGAAGGTAAACAATCCTCCTTGATATTTTAAAAAACAACTCATATTTTTCAGTGCCTACAACACATGTTTATTATTTGTTCACACACACACACATGCCTAGATGCAGAGTGAAAACTCTTCATGATTCCACATGGATGATTACATACAGGAGTGTGCCAGTGTATCTACAATCACAGAACAAATGAAAATACTGGCATACAAACCCATTCAGAATCCCATTGATTGATCACATTAGATCACACAATACTGTTTTTCTAAGAAGCATATAAAGCAATTATTCCAAAAGGATAATGAATAGAGGAGCAATATTGAACCTCAGTCAAGTAAATGCCCTACATCATAAAAAGGATCTGAAAGCTTATAAAACTCCTGAACACTTAAAATAATACTAATAAAAAAAAAGCCAGGCACGGTGCTATATGCCTGTAATCCCAGCACTTGGGATGCGGAGGCAGGAGAATCAGGAGTTCAAAGTCATCGTCAACTATATACTGAGTCCAAGTTCGGACTGGCTACATGAGAACTTATTTCAAAAATAAAAAAATTTAAAAAACGTTAGTCATTTTAGACATGAAACAGGATACCAAACAGGCAGTGCTCTAGTGAGGCCTCCCACTATGGGCTCTTAGGTCAAGAAGGACATGCACTCCAGATGTCCAGTAAGTGCGGCAGAGCTGGCTGGCCGCGGTGGCAGGTAGGGACTAGGAGGCTGCAGTCCTCTCTCTCCAGCAGGACCTAAAGAGCAAAAGCCAGAGCCAGATTACATCCATGTCACCACCCAGCAAGCCCCTCAGACTTGGGTGTCCCACCCAATCGAAGATTTGTCACTGAAACCAGGAACAGACACACCCCGTTATTTGCTGCTCCAGTTTCTCAGCCACAGCCCCCAATCCTTTCAGTCACTCTAGGGGCTGCGGATAGGATCCTCACTGTGTCGGGGGATGTGCTACATCTCCTTACACCCCTCCCCCAAGTTTGCTGGCCCAGCCTGCATCACCCACTGTGCCAGACCTCTGTGAGAAGCAAGTCTCCAGCTTCATTCACCCCAAGTTGTTTCCCACTAACACACTTCATCGAGGTCTTTGTTTTCTTATCAGGGCTCAGCCTTCCCTTCCAGACCCGCCCCCCCCCACAACTATGTAATTCTCCTCTGAGTTCCCGACTGGATGGAGCAGCGAGAGTGACTGGAAACATTCAGACTGCGGAGCAGCCAGGCTTCCCATCCACATGGGAGGCTGACACTCCGAAGCTGTCCGCACGATCTCAGTTCCATTCCGGACTCTTATCCCCTGTCCAGAACCTCCTGGTAGTCCTCAGCCTACAGTGGCCTGGAGACATTGTCCTGGGCTGGGAGTCATTATACTTGATTCTAGTCCTCCCACTTGATAAGATCCCGAACTCCAAGAAGACCTGGCCACCTCAGGGAGCCTCAATCTACAGGGGTCTTTTGTCATTGCTGTGCTGGTGGCACTTTGTTTTGACTTCAGCTCCTGGCCATTTGCTGTTGAGCAGAAACCCTTGAAGAGTCACTGAGAAGCCCCCGAGGACCACCTCGCACATCAGACTGAGGAACTGAAGTGTCTGACCCAAGGCGGTCCAAAATCCAGGTTCCCAGGTACAACCAGTTTACCACAACCCTTCCAATTTCCCAACTCCCCCAACCCCATGTTCCATCTTAAAGAAGGCAGCTACCTGGCATGCTGGCACGCTGTTGCCCAGAGGCAGAATCAGGAGGAACCTGAGAAGAGTTTTTCAGGGCCAGCAGAGCCTCAGCAGCCTCCAGCTTCCTCTGCCACTCTAAGGCAGCAGCAACAGTGTCCTGCTTGGTGGCATCGGGGACCTGCAAAGGAAATGGCATTCGATAATGGCAGCCGGGAAACCACACCTCCTCCCACCAGCACGGTGCCCCTTTAAGTGCCCAGTTCCCTTGAGCATCCACCCCCACCCCAAGACCTTTTGCTCTTCCCATCCACTAAGCTCATTCCCTCCCGGGGACCTGGACCCCACTACTTTGCCAGGACCTGTGGCTGCAGTAGAAGAGGGCCAGGGGTGGCACGGGGTTGCAGGATCACACTTGAGAATCTGGAAACAAGGAGAGGAGAGGCCAGGGGATTAAACCCTCTGGTGGAAACCTACTGCCAGAACACTTGGAGGACCAGGGGTTTGCAAACCAGGCTCGGGGGATCTGAATGACTCGAAAATGTTAGGCCTTTTCACCTAGGCACCTTCTTGGCCTGTTTCCTTTGAAAACGTCTATATTTTTCTTGAGACACTATTTTATACCAGATCTTTCTTCCTAGGGCTACAATGAAGATGACGAAGAATCCAAAGTGACTATCCTCTAATCTGCAAAGCAGCTGGCAAGATGTGAGTCCCTCCTTTGTCAGGGACTGGCTCTTGCTTCCATTTTGCTCAGTTCCCACTGGTTATGAAGTGAGGGGTCAGTCTCTGTTCAGATGGTATCACTAAAAGACAGGGAACGGGACCCGCCAACACCTCCTGTGGCTGTTTGAGCAGGCCTGAGTCTCTGGAACACCAGATGACTCATAATGGAGTCCCAGCTAACTGAACACCTTCTAATTTGGCATCAAAACCTAGGGCGTTACCTGCTTCCTGTCCTTTGTCTGCAGATACACTGCCTGGACATACTACCCCCCCCCAGACCCTCACATAACACAGGCTGCGTGCCATTCAGACTGATTGGACAGTAACTCGATCTGACCTTAGCTGATTGTGTAATGTATGCGTATATACCAGTGAACATTCACATTAAACCAGATCTGCCCCTCCATGCTGGTCTCCAGGAGTCTGCTTCCTGGGAAACTCACTGTGACTCTGTCTCCCTCCTCCCACCCCCACTGAGCCACCAGTGAGAGGGAGAAAAACCCCACAGTGAAGGAACAAGCCAGGTTCTTCTCTAGGAAGTTTTCTCTGCTGCCTTTAGCATTCCTCTAGGCCTCTATGGCCCTCCCCATCATGACCCCAAATTCTACCAGAACCTTCTCTCACGTCCATCTATTGTAATATGGAGGTACAGCCCAGGCATATTGAAGGCTTACTATGGGGTATGTCTTCTTCTAGCTCTCTCGTTAATCTTGTAAGTGTAGACTGTTTTCCCAGAGCAGCTACTGGAAAACATATTCTTAGAAAGGTGAAATCGCTTATCCAAACCCTCAAGTTAGGAATTCTCAAGCCCGAGTGTCCTCTCTCCACTCCTCCTTCTGAGGTACTGCCTTCCTTCTTCTTCCTCTCCTCCTCCTTTCTTCCTCTTTCTCCTCTTTCTCCTTTCCTATTTGCCTACCTCCCGTGGCACTAACCAGCATTGAACGTGGAATAATAGGAGAGACAGCTGGCTTTAGGTCCTTACTCAACTCACCTTTGGGGCCTGGCAGAGGGACCGCGAGGCTCCCGGGAAAAAGAAATCACTGGTTGCTGCTCCAAGGTCACTGGAGCATAGGGCAGAATTGAATGTTCTCGAGGCTGGCTACGCATCAGAGTTCCTTGAAATTTTCCCTGCTGGAGTAGAGACGACAGTAGGAATTTGGGCGCCAGCCAACCATGACAAGGGGAGAGATGAGCATGTTGTGGGATGAGCACAGCAACTTAGAAAATCAGACCTTGGAGACCCTGAAGATCATCGAGGCTTACCTTTAATTTTCAGGACATACTAAAATTCAGGAAGATGCAGTGGATCTCAAGGTCACATGGTAGGTCATGGTAGATTTGAGGGTGGAACATATGTCATTAGGACACAGTACAACAGAGTCTCCTTACCTCCTGCAGTATTTTGTGGGGCCTGGCCTCACTCCTCTGCACAATGAACTCCTTTCCATCTGTAAAACACCAGGCTCAGCTTAGATAAGCCTCACTGTCACCGTCATTCCAAATATTCTGGCCCCATCCGGAGGCTTTATCATCCTATGTACCTTTCCCAGCTCTGGGATAAGCTTTCTTTTTCTAGTAAGTCGCCACTGGGGGGGGGGGGATGATGCAGGAGGATTACGGGTATGAGAACACTTTGGGCTAACTACCAAGACAGTGTCTCAAAACAACAAACTTACCACTCAACAACAAAAGTCTACCTAAATAAATGATAAGCAACGACCTTGGCCATTTCTCCAAAGCATTCAATTCCTAACATTGGTGTGATGAGTGATTACCAACAGTCACACTGCAATTTCAAGACAGGGATGCTGACAGAATTACTCATGCTCCCTCAACTATGGTTCCTTAGCCAGCCAAAGATACTCACTGCGGTTTTCTGCTTCAACAGCCACCTGCTTGCCATTCTTGTAGAATTTGGGGGCAGCAGACATATTCCTTATCAGTCCTCGATCCAGGTGCCTCTTCAGCCTTGTGCCCTGCTCCTTCTTTGAGGCACTCACAGCAGGCAAGGGCCCATGATATTCCCTAAAGTGAAGGATTGAAGGTCCGAGGGTAGCAATGCATTAAAGGCCTGGTCCTTACCTTCCCAGACTCAATCCTCCCCAGAACGCAGTGCAACTGGGACATTTGCGGGCCCGGGGGAGGCAGAAAGGCTTTTAATCCCCGGGTTGGGTAGGGATGCACTGGCTGGAGAAGTTCTCAGAGTGGCCTGTAGGGCTTCTGAAGGCAGATTCTTTCCCAGGGAGCTCCAGTCTCATGCCCCCTGTTCCATGTGCAGTGGGAAGAGCAGCAGGGTACAGCAGGTACCCGTGTTCTGTGTTCCACTGCTTGAGGGTCAGGAGTGGAGGTCAGAAGAGCACCTGGACCCCCCATCTCCAGGTTACTTCCCCTGAACCTATAAAGCTACATCTTCAGTGACTGGGACTTTTCTCTCCTTTTTGCTCACTGCTGGAATAAGTTTTCACTCCCTTATTTCCCTGTGTTTTTCTCAAGTTTTACCTAGCCCTTCTTAAAGCATCTCCTTCGCAGAAGTCCCACATGTACGAAGCTCTTCACAGTCCCATAGAAGTTCAACCTAATAATGGGTTTTTCTGCTTACCTTCACTCCCCACAATCCATTTTCAGGCACAGATAGCCAGCCCTGCATCTTCAACAATCACTACTGTTGCATCATTAATTGTCTTCCTCATGGCCTTCATTCATTCACTGCCAGGATGGAATTTTATGCCCCATGCTCTCAGCCAGTAGTCTCATGAATTCCCTATTTCCCTTAAGTTTCCATTAAGGTTGTTCTCTCATTTAACCTTAATCTTGATTATCACCTTGATTCCCCTTTTATATTGACTACAATCTTGCTTCTCATAAAAAATCATATTATTCTTCTGAATCAGAGGTGATATAAAGCCTTTGATCCCAGTACTCAAGAGGCTGAGGTAGGAGGATCAGAAGTTTGAGACCAAACTGGGTTAACTAGGGAGACAATATCTCAAAACAAACAAAAAAAAATGTACAACTCAACAGTACAAAAACCTACATGAAATGTAAGCAAAGGACAGAAACAGACATTTCTTTGAAGCCTACAAATAGCAAAGTGAAAAGATGCTCAGAAGGGAAATGAAAATCAAAGCCACACGGAGGGACTGATTCATTCCACTAGGGTAGCTGCTCTCTAAACAATGAAACAAGCCTCGAGAAAGATAAGGTTAATCAAAATTTAAAGTATGGATATCAAAATAAATTCTACAGACATTAACAGGAACTTAATGGAAATCAGGGAGACCTGTGGTCCCAGAAAATAAAAAGGCCGAGTCCTGAAGTTGTCTTGAGCACAGGAGCTGGAGGGCAGCCTAGGCAGGCAATATAGCAAGAACTCATGGCTTACACACCCAGAGAGAATGGAAGCAGTAAGTAGAAATTAGTATACCCAGTATAGAAAATTGTAGGGAGAATCACCCGAAAAGTACACATTTTAAAACTGCCCTATGATCCACGTCACTAGCCTGTCAGCAGGCTGCCCTTGGGGACGTCCTGCTTGCCTCACTCAGATTCAGACAGAAAATAGAGGCACGGTCTGCATCCCACACTGGAAGTCATACAAAGCAGTTCAGGGTACACAAGGCCCAGTAAGATGCCAAGTGATTACAGACTGAGCTATACTTGAAGGCAAGAAGTCAAGGGCAGAATATCCATGACCCAAGAAAAAGCAGCAGTGCTCAGAGATTGTCAACAAAGATATCAAAATCTGGAGAGGTTTTAAATAACAGTCTTTTGGTTAACTGTATAATCAAATGATAATTGTTTCTAAAGAGGGTCATTAAATTTTTTAAAGGGGCAGGACAGATGGCCTAGCAGTTAAGAGCACTTGCTGCTATTTCAGAGATCACAGGTTCAATTACAGCACCCACATGGTGTCTCACAACCTTCAGCTAACTCCTGCTCCAGGTGATCCAACATCCTCTTCTGGCCTCCATGAGCACCACATGCACATGGTGCACAAAACACATCTTTTCTTTCTTTCCTTCTTTCTTTCTTTCTTTCTTTCTTTCTTTTTTTTTTTTTTGTTTTGTTTTGTTTTTTCGAGACAGGGTTCCTCTGTGTAGCTTTGTGCCTTTCCTGGAACTCACTCGGTAGCCCAGGCTGGCCTCGAACTCACAGAGATCCGCCTGCCTCTGCCTCCTGAGTGTTGGGATCAAAGGTGTGAGCCACCACTGCCCACTTTTCTTTTCTTTTTCTTTTTTTCTTTTGGTTTTTCAAGACAGGGTTTCTCTGTGTAGTCCTGGCTGTTCTGGAATTCACTTTGTAGACCAGGCTGGCCTCAAACTCACAGAGATCCACCTGCCTCTGCCTCCCAAGTGCTGGGGTTAAAGGTGTGCACCACCACTGCCCGGCCAAAATACATTTTTTAAATGTTTTAAGTTTTTAAAAACTGAGTTCAGAACTGAAAATATCCTCATAAAGCAAAAATCTCTCCCCTAAATGACTTCATTAGGGAATAATAGCTGATAATTCAAGAAAAATTTGAGCAATATGTCAAGAATGTTTTCAGAAAAATAAAACAGGGCATACATCTCCATTCATTTTATGATGTTAACATTACGTTTATGGTAAAGGGGGCAAGATAGCTCAGTGGGGAAAGGCCTCAAGTTCCAAGTTCATTCCCCAGATCTCACAGAGGAAGGGAAGGACTGACTCCTGAAGGCTGTCCTTTGACCTCCACATGCATGCCCCGGCACATGTACACCCTTGTATGTACACACACACACACACACACACACACACACACACACACACACACACGCACGCATGCGCACGCACATGTGCACGCTTGCACACACTGTAGTAGTGGTGGTAGTAGTAGTAGTAATAATAATTTTAATATACTTTCAATTTTTAAATTTGGGCCCAGGAGATCAAGGAAAAATGCTTGCTAGCCACGCCTGACAACCAGAGCTTGACCCCCTGGGCCCACAGAAAGGCCTGATGAGGTGGCCTGCAACGGAAATCCCAGATCACCTGTAGTGAGACGGGAAGCTGGCCTGTAAGCTTTCTCTCTGCTCGCTAGCTCTAACCGTACTAGAAGGCAAGATGCAGGTTGCTGAGAGGAAAGTGTGAATCCTGGGAACTGCAATAATGACCACCATGGCAAGATAGGTCGCTGATTACAAGAGTGAAAAAATTTATGGGGAGAAACTGCCGTCTAGTTGGATTTAAGGCCTGCAAATCTGGCCAAGAACACATGGTTGGGGAACTCAACGTCTCAGAGGTAAATCTACTATGATTATTTTACTAAATTGACAGTAGCACTTGCTCTCTAAATTTGTGTATTTCTACCCATAGATTAGTGCAGCTCCCAGACATCATCAGTGGAGTGTCTGTCATTGAGCAGAGAATGGTGGCCGCTAACTAAGAAACCCGTAACCAGCCACGGTGAAGAGAACAAGTGATTATGGAGTGCTAGGCCACAAATGGGACATCCATGTCACCCACCCACCCAAGGCTATCCTGGAAGAGGGGGAGAAAACATTGTAAGACCCCGTGCCGGTGAAGGACAGGGATGAAACAATGTCATCAAGACATGACAGGCCGCTGCACTCCTGAACTCAGAGCAGCTCTGGCTGCCTGTACAAGACCTGTACAAAAGTAAGTCAACATTCTGCTATGAAGTGGGAAGGGGTTCAGGAGCCCCCAACCTGTAACTGACGACTTAGGGGCAGTTGGTGGCTTCTGGGAAAGGGAGAGTCAGAATCTCTCTTAAGGGTGTGGCTACTGAAGGTTGACCACACTCAAGTAGATGACCCTATACCCAGAAGTATGTGGAGAGCACAAATTGGAGTCAATGGGTTACTAATTTTTTTTAAAAAGATAGCACTGGAGAGATGGCTGAGCAGTTAAGAGTGTGCACTGCTTTTGCAGAGGATTCAAGTTCAGATTCCAGCATTCACAACGGGAAGTTGTTCATAACCCAGAACTCCAGCTGTAGGGGGTCCAGCATCTTCTTTTGGCCTTCTTGAACACCAGCAGACACGGGCATAGAGCCCCACATACATATATATTAACAGTAAATCTAACAAAATAAAAGATAGAAAGTTAAGGAGGTAGGAGTGATTTTGGAAGGAGCTAATGGGAGAAGTCTGGGGTATATGTGATCAAAATGCATTGCATGAAATTCTCAAAGAATTAATATAAATTATTAAAAATAGAAAACAGCACAGGAAGTATTACAGATGAGTATTTCTCATGAACATAGATGCAAACCTCTCTGATGAAATTCTAGCAGTTTCAACCAGTGTATGAAAAATATTCATTGACAAGCACAGTTTACTCTAGTAATGCAAAACCATTTTAATACTAAATTTTCTTAGATTTATTTATGTTCATGTGTGTGTATACTCTACCTGCCTGGGTGTATTGCACCATATGTTTGGTGCCTGCAGAGGTCAGAAGAGGACGTCGGATTCCCTGGAACTGGAGTTACAGGTGGTTATAAACCACTATGTGGGTTCTGGGAATTGAACCTAGATTCTCTGCTAGAGCAGCAGCTTCTCATAACCAGGGAGCCGCCACCACCTTTACCCTCTGTTGTTCCCTGTCCATCCAGACCCGTTCCTGCACATAAAAGGACCTTGTCTTTCACATCATGTACACACTTACACACATTTCCAGCTGAAGGTAGATTCTCCACATGCACAGAATACCCGACAAGCTAGATTCTTCTCCACATGCATAGAATACCCGACAGGCTAGATTCTTCTCCACATGCACAGAATACCCGACACTTGTCTCTGTTTTCCTCCGTTACCCTCTTTACCCGCCCTTTACTTTCCCCTCCCCCCAAATGATCTCACTTGTACCCTGAAGTTCGGTCTCAGATGTATGTGTGACAGAAAGCACCTGATAATGGAGAGACAGAAATTTCCCGTGAGTATTTTAGAAATGTGGCAGAATGTGTCTCCAGATTCTCACCATATGCACACAGCATTACACTTGAGACCATAACTGCTTCAGTCAGGCAAAAAAATGTAAACAAAGGCATGGAGAAGGGAAATGAGGAAGGGGGAAGCTGGGGGGGGGTCTGAAAGGAGGTGGGGAAGGGAAAGAATATGATAGGTACATTGTATAAAATTTTCAAAGAATAATTTTTAATAATATTTTACATAGGAAATACTCCATATTCCAGAAAAAAAGTCATCACCTGGTTTTCAGAAATGATTTGGGAAAAGTTAGAAGATAAGTTAGTGGGCAAAAAGCCACTCTATGCCAATAAACTAGAAACGAATATACAAATGGAGAAGTGTTTTAAATGACATCTTCGATAACATTGAAATAAAGGAAATATCTGTTAAGAATATTGGTACAATCACTGAAAGGTTTGTTTAGAGGAAACAATTAAAATCCTGCAAAGAGAAATTAAAATAAAAAAGCATACTGTGCTCACAGATCAAATCATTCAAAAGGTCAGGATTTCCTCTCTGTAATCATCAATAAAAGGAAAAGTTATTGCTCAAAGTTCTCTAGCAATGCATACAACACAAAATGACTAAACGACATTTGGATGAGGACAAGATGGAGGACTGAACTCTGGAAATTCGATATCATCCTACAACATGGTGGAAAGCAGCAAGGCACGGAGTCACCTTAGGACAGGGCAGACACAGCACTGAAATCAAGGGAAGGCCATGAACAGCCCAACAAGGCTCTACGATAATTACATCAGGAAATGGCACAGAAAAAGAAGTGGATGCCCTTAAGGAAAAAAGCAAACAAAGGTCAATGGCTCCAACAACTTGCAAGACATAACCCCTAACAATCACGATTCTAAGTGTAAAGTGCTAAATGGAAAAACCTATGTCTGGACCCCTGACGACTGTCCTGCACACTGTAGAAGCTGTCCAGGCCGCCGAATACTTTCCATCGGTCACCAGAAGCACTCAGGAGCAGACATGCGGGTGACCTGTGCAGAGCAAGCCCTCACAGAGAAACACTAGGGTCCAGGCCTTCTGGCCTCAGGGCGCCATGCCCAGCCCTTGTTCTCGGCTTTTATGAACCATCTGGACCGTGCACCTTGTGAGGGCCATGAGAAACATCTCAGTCCTAACTCAATGCAGCTACCACAGACAGCCCTCGTGGGCACTTTTGTCCGTGGAAACCCCACGGAAGGAGAACTCACCGTATAACCGAAGGCCTCTGCATTTTCAGTTCAGCCAGCACAACTTGCGTTCAGGCTGCTGAGCTGGCCAGAGTGAAGATAAAAAGCAAAGGAAGAAACAAAGAAAGTTCCGAGGGGCGGGAGTTGGGACATAGGCCACACACCAGAAATGTATCCACTGGTTGAGCACCAGGTACTGAACTGAAGCAGGGCGGAACCAAGAAGCAATAGGGCTTAGGGCCATGGAGGGGCGGGGCTTAGGGCAACGCAGGAGGCAGGCCTCCACCTCTGCACCCAGCCTAGTGGGGAGCTCAGGTATCTGCAAAGAAGTCCTGGAGGGGGTGCACTGGTGCCATTACACACTCTTGGAAGCATGGTCTTCATGCCCCTTCTTCCTACCAGCTGGGCAGACTCACTTCCATGTGGTCAGGAACATCCTTCAGGGGGGCTGGGTTTGGTCAGGGCAGGTCTCCCCACTTCTCCATCCTCAGCATCTCACCAGCAGTGCACATCACAGTTGCCAAATGGGGTGATAGACGGCACCCATGAAGGGCCGCAAAGATGAGGCCTCAACTCTTTTTCAGACTCTGAGAAGCCAACAATACTCCCCGGAAAGTGTGGCCTTTGCTCACACCATGGGGAACATATTCTGTGACCCAAGAGGAACCAGGGAGGCTGCTTGTCCCAGAAGGACCTGGAAGGGGCCAGGGCCGGTTCCAGAGAGCCCTGGCTTGCGTGTCCAAGTTCTTCAGGTGAGGGCTCTGAGTCTGCCCCTGCCTCTCTCATCCCTCACAGCAGGCCAGGATGCCCCCTTCCTCTCCCCCAGAGAGCACCCCAGCCCTCCCCTCAGTTCCCACAGGGCTCCTGAGCGTCCACTTGTCTCCCTTTTTCCTTCTTAGGAGAGCATGCTGGACAGTCCGAGGTTGAGCCCACAGGAGTCCAAGACACGGGGCCACGACGGAGAGCAAGACCTTCTTCTGTCCAGGCCCCTCCTCTCCCAAGAATCTTGTTAATGAGGTTGAAATAAAGGCCGGTGTGCTTTACAATGTTTTGGCGTCATGGTATTTTCTTCATACTCCATATTGGCATCAACTTAAGACGTGCTGGGGATGATGTTTTGGTGACTGGGGCGGGGGATGGGGATATCTTGGAGGGGAGAGCAAGTATCTGAGTACTTCAAGTCCTTCATGTTCCCCCTAGAGGCAATGACGCCTGCTCCGCAGGGGGTCTTTGTTGCCATTCGGACTCCAGTCAACAGTTTTTTTTCCTCACAGCTAGCAGCTCTGACCCCCACACTTCCACACAGCCAGGAGGAGAGACTTGCTGGCCTCTCTCCCCTGAGTCCAGCAGCCCCCATAGCTGAGAGATCTTGAGCAGAGTTTCTGAAGGGGTGGGGGGGGCACACAAAGAATCTGTGGAGCCTCTAACTGGGCTTTAGACTTCGTGCTCACAAACAGTACCCAAGCACCCACAGCTCCTCCACACAAGAGAGTCACCAAGAGACAACCTTGTTGCCACTACAAGGTTACTCTCTCTGTGAGGAGGGTTTCTTGGCTTCCCAGGGGGACTGTGAAAGGCACTGGAACAGTTTTCCAGGGCCAGGCTGCAAGGGAGATGAAGCACAGCTCATCTTTTACCCTCAGGTGGAGGAGTCGCTGGGCAGTTTTACCGAACTATGAAATGCATATTGGCTGCAGGAGAACATAAATAAGATACAGAAAAACACAAACGCCCCTCCCCTTTTAAATGACACAGGCTCCTTCCTGTGTGCTTCAGACGAATGGAGTGAAAAAATGCTTGGCCAGGGTCAGCTGTGAGAAACCATTGTCCTTCCTTGCTGAGAGAGGAAAGGTCTTCTCAGAGAGGCAGGTAGTGTAAGGCAGACAGCAGCATTTCAAGGCCCAAGGCCCTTTACTCTATTTCTGAAGGACAGCCAGGGTGGGAGCCAGAGAGAGAATGGTTGGAATTTGTATTGCTTATGTTTTCGTTTCTTTCAAAAATGACCCACAGAAGACTCTCTTTTAGCTCAGAGATTAAGCGGGTCCAATCCATGCTGGAGGGGAAGGTGGAGGTGTTCAAAGTGGCGGCAGCAGGCAGCTGAGACTCCACAGTGGGGAAACCAGAACTCATGCAGCAGGGACACCGGCCTTAGTATTTTCATTGTTAGTCAACCCTGGAACCCAGTCCATGTAGCGACACCGTCCACACTCAAGGCCAGCCCTGGAGATATGTCTCCCAGTGGATTCCAAATCCAGTCAGACGGACAGTGAAGATGAACCGTCACCAAGTAGCTAATCCCAGTGTGATCAATGACTTCGACACGATCTTTCTGTGGCATGTCTGAGGGCCTGAGCATCATCCCTCCCCACCAGGCCTCTGTCTACTGACTTGGTCCCTGTGCTATTAACACCACGGACCTAGAGCAAGCTGGGGAGACAGGGCCTGTTTCATCCCACAGCTTAGGGTCCTATAATTGTTGAAGACAGACGGGAACTCGAGGCAGGAAGTGAAGCAGAGGCAGAGAGAAATGTTGCTTACTACCTAGCTCTCATGCTCTTCTCAGCCTACTTTCTTGTAGAACACAGGGCCTCCTGCCCAGGGACGGCACCACCCCAGTGGGCTGGGTCCTCCGCCATCAATCCATCATCGACAAAACATGCACACCACTCTGATGGAAGGATTTCCTCCACTGAGGTTTCCTCTTCCCAGATGACCCTAGCTTGTGTCAAGTTGACAAAAAAGTAACTAACACAGGCCCGAGCTCAGCTGGAAAGGTGAGCTCCATGTCATCACTTCCCTGTTCCTAGTCCAACCTCACATGCAGGGCTTAGAAGTTTCAACTCCCAGGAGAAAGGCAGTCTGCCCAGTGGTTATGCCTTCTTAGTTTGTAAACTCCTGCATGTCCGTGTGTGTGTGTGTGTGTGTGTGTGTGTGTGTGTGTGTGTGTGTGTGTGCGCTGTGGTGTGGTGTGTGATTAAACAATGAATGTCTGTTGAAATATTTGGTGAAATTTGGTTCCACGCAGTAGCTGCACTAGAAATCCAGAAGCAGAGGTGGAGACATGGCAGCCGCTGGACTGAGCCATGAGGAGCCTTCACATGGGCTCCTCTTTCCAGAAGACCCATTCTGAACAACACCTTCTAAGATGATGGTAACCATGGCCATAGAACTACCTGCCCACTGCCCACAAGGTGCTCACTGGTATTTTCAGGACTACATTTTGTTTTCCAAAGGATGTACTCTGCTGCCGATCTCAACTCTTGCTATAATCACCTATCACAGTCCTTCTAGGCCAGCAATTCTCAACCTGTGGGTCGTGACTCCTTCGTGGTTGCATTTCAGATATCCTACATGTCACATATTTACGACTCATAACAGTAGTAAAATTAGAGTTATGAAGTGGCAACAGAATAATTTTATGTTGGGGTCACCGCAACACAAGGAACTGTATTAAAAGGTTGCAGTATGAGGAAGGTTGCGAACCACTGTTTGTATTCTAGGCTTTGGCGGCCCTGTCTCCTGCCTCCCAGTCTACAGAGCCACAGCGTCATGGCTCCACAGAAGACACTTTCCTCTGCCCCGCCCACTCCCACTCACAAGTGACTCCCTGTACTCTCACCAATAACACTGCTGTTCTCCTGGCCTGGGATTCAGAACATGGCCCAGTGCAAGTGTGGGCTCTTCTTAGGGCCCAGCACTTGAGGAATTTTGTCCAGGTGTTCTCACAGCTGTGTGGATATGTTCCCCCTAGCTTTCTAAAGGAAAACTCAAAATAAAATTGTATGCATTTAGTATGTGACACAGTGTGAAATGACTACCTTACTATCATCAAGCTAAATAGCACATCAGTCACCCTGCAGAGTCACATTATTCTTCTGTGGTAAAAGCATTTTAAGATCTTCCACCATGCACATTTCCAGTACGCCGTGAAGTCTTAAACACATATGTGCAGAACATATGCGTTTGATATAGATTTAAATTTATAATTTTGTATCATATAGGAACCAAAAT
>NC_051083.1:61581375-61756375 GCF_004664715.2 Peromyscus leucopus | reverse complement strand
CTGCTACTGCAGAGCACCCAGGTTCAATACCTAGCACCCACAGGGTGGCTCACGACCATCTGCAGCTCCAGTTTAGGGGTTCTGATGCCCTCTTCCAACCTCCTTGAGAGCCAAACACACATGTAGTGCAATACATGCATTCAGGCAAAACACACATAAAATAAAACGAACAAGTGTAGCAAAAAATTTAATTTGAATATGACTAGTGACTACAGAAGCCCTCCTCAAAGCACTTTTCAGTGCTGGGGGTGGAAACCAGGGCCTGGAAAGCAAGGTAAGTCCTACCACTGAGGTACACTTTTAGCTCTTCAAAAGCACAGTTCAAATTCAGCATTACAGATCTTCCTGACAGCAGCCCTGTCAGACAGGTGTTACTTGAATTCACTCTACAGATATCCGAATAGGGGCTAAGAGAGAGAGAGAGGGAGAGAAAGCTTGGCCAAGATCTCTATATAACCATCCTGGCTGGAAAGAAGACATTCAAAAGAGACCCATGTGCCCATCCCCTTGGCAATCAGATTGTTGAAACAATAACCCCCAAGAAACTGGACGTTCCTCAAGAATTCCATGCTATAGAGGGGAAGGATGAAGTCCTGGTGTCAGTCAAAAGAAGAACTTATCTCCAAGGACGAAATAGCACACAGTTCTCACAACTAGTCAGACTAACTTGCTGGACAGACAGGGGGGGGACTTTTTTTGATTAATGATTGATGTGGGAGAGTCTTGTCAACCGGGGGCAGTGCCATCCCTGGGCTGGTGGTCCTGGGTTCTATAAGAAAGCAGGCTGAGCAAGCCATGAGGAGCAAGCCAGTAAGCAGCTCCCCTCCATGGTTCCTGTTTCAGCTCTTGTCCTGACTTCTTAGTGATGGACTGCATCTTTGGATGCATAAGCCAAATAAACCCTTCCCTCCCCCAGGTTGGCTTTGGTCAGTGCTTTAGCATAGCAACAGAAACCTAATTAGGACAGTTATGCATACCTCTTGCCCCTATCTAAACCTAAAACCCTGAAATTAGCTCCCTGAAGGTGGACTTGGGGACAAATGACCTCTTTATTTGTTCCTCTTCCCAGTGAGGTCATACTGAAATCCTTTCCCTATTTTTCAACATTAATATTCCATCTTTCTCCCCCTCTTCTCTCTCTTCCCCATCCCTCCTCTATGTAGCCCTGACTGGCCTGGAACTCACAGAGATCCTTCTGCCTCTGCTTCTTGAGTACTAGGATTAAAGTTGGGTATCACCATACCGGGTCTATTACTTGTCTCTTTAATTGGCATATTGAGAACCAGTAGCTGAGGCCAGCTTGTTATGACTGCCAGGACCCAGGCTTTGACTCTAAAATCTCTAGCAACACTTAGTAGTTTCTTCTTCCTTTGGGTTTTTACATTTACTAAATTTGTTACCAGTTTAGAAAACAACAACAAAGAAGATTTGCAGAGGTAGACACCTCCTTTCTCCTTGCATTCCCCTTAACACTCATTTCATATGGAGCGCCTACACCCTGCATCCCACATACTCACCTGCTTTCTGTAAACCCTACTCCATCCCTGACCCTCTTCACTCAATCCTAGCCTTGAGTCTTCTCATCTGTGTGTTGGGAAGGCAATCAAAACACCTAACCTGTAAGCTACGGTACTCTCCCCTTCTCTAGCCTTGCTCTCTGACATCAAAGTCCAAAAACATGAAATGGAAAATTCCAGAGATAAACAGTTTTTGATTGCGCTTTGTTCTGAGCAGCATAATGAAATCTCACCTCTTAGCACTCTGAGCCACTGATGACTTAACTCAATCTTTTGTCCATACACTGTGTCTTCTGCCTGCTCCTTAATCGCTTAATAACCACCTCAGTCCAAGCCACCCTTATTTTACTTAATAATGGTCCCAAATCCCAAGAAGAGTGATGGTCACTTAGGTCTGCTCCGTCTTCACTCCTTGGCTCCTTCCTCCTTCCTTGTGATCTCCATCAAAAGAATCTGGATGAGATGCACACAATGCAATATAGAAGACAGATGGCGTCTATTACAGAGTAGAGAAAGGACAGTGACCAAGGGGATTTTTGTAGGACACACTCTCAAGTAGTAAGAGTGACAACAGTAAGGAAGACTATTCTGCTGAATTACATTTCAGGCAGCCTCTACATTATTTCCGAAGCTGTCTCTGGAATAGCTTTCCTTAGGGGTGCTTTCCTGTCTAGGTGATTGACAGGCTTGTTTGGACTCTTCCAAGAGGAGGCAATGGTATACCTATGTTCCATCAGAAAGCCTCCTACACACAATAAGTATAAGGTTCAGGGATCCTGGAAGCAGGTTTAGATAATTTCAATTAATGATCTTCTAGGCAGTTCAGGATGTCACCCCTCTAAGATCCCGTTCGGATGATGGGGCTGCAGTTGGAACACTTGATTTTACAGGCTCTTGGTATTAGAAAGCAGTCCGGCTCTAATCCCTCTAAGCCTGCTAATATCTGGCTAGCTACCTAACAATTTGGCTGTGCCAAAGAAAATCCACCAAGAGCTTCTGTGAAGTGAAAGTTCTCAAGTTAATGAGGGAGAGAGGAGCTGTGTGCCAAGGTTGCTAAGACTATGGTAAGAACAAATCTATCTGCAAAACTGTGAAGAAAGAAGAAATGCACGCAAAAGGAATTAAATCCGTGGGTGGAAGACATGAACAGAAAACGTGTTCCAACTGTTGCTGGCAACGTGTGGCATCAGAACCATGGGGCCTCTAAGAAAACTCCAGCAAGGGAGCTAGGGAGAGAGTGACACCAAGCCATGTGTCCCAAGTAAGGGCTGGCTACACAGATTCAAGAATAGGTTTGGGCTGAAAAATAGAAAAATGTCAGGACAGCCTGTCTGCCAGTGAAGCAACTGCTGTCACATTTCGAGAGGAGCTGAAGAAGTTGATTCAAGAGAGGAGACGCCAACCAAAGCAAGTGTGTTTGAGGTGCTGGGGATCCAGCCTAGGACCTAGTGAATGTCATACAAGTACTCTAGCCTTGGGCTAGGTCCTCAGCCGCCAAGCAAGCCTTCAACCGACACTTCTGGAAAAACAAACCCATTAGAGCCTACATTTGGAACAAGTGTGACAGAATCATTGGAACATGAAACATGAGAGAACAACTTCTGATCACAAAATCTTCCCCCAAAATGCTTTGGTTAAGAAACCGTGACCTATGAAATATCCCCAACCACGGATATCATCTCCCGACGCCCAATCATTCCCATTGCCATAGTTTAATTATCCTCCTGAAAGGTGTGTGTGTGTGTGTGTGTGTGTGTGTGTGTGTGTGTGTGTGTGTAAGAGGGGGTGGGGAGTGATGTCTTTATATTCACAACAATCCTCCTGCCTCAGCCTCCAAGAGCTAGGATTACAGGAGTGAGCTGACCCACCCAGCCCTCTTGACAAATTGTCAGGTCATAAGTAGTTTGATGACCTCACGGTGTCGACATGATTCACTGCCCTTGGTCTCATCATAGGGGCTTTGTATTGTCTCACCATATCACAGCAAAGGTAAGCATCGTACAATGGGATGTAGTGAGAGACAGAGAACCTGCTGCCACCTAACTTTATGATAGTAAATTACTGTTCTGTTTTATTCATGGTTGTCGTTGTTAGTCTCATACTGTGCCCAGTTCATAGACTAAACTATGTCATAGGCATGTGTGTGTTTATGGGGAAAAGAGCATAGTCTGTTCATGCTCCAGTCCTATCAGTAGTTCCAGGATCCTGGAATACATTCACCATGTATAAAGGGGGACCATTGTACTGTAAGACTTCTATGATATGGTAGCAGGCACATAGTGAGTACTTGCTAAAATGTGTCCCCGTCCCTTTCTTACTGTTTCCCATGTAAGACTCCTGAGCTCAAATGCTCCCACAAGCCCTGCTCCCTACCCACACTCTTGGTCGGGTTACTTTAACCCACGCTCTGGGTCTGATTACTTTAACCCACGCTCTTGGTCTGATTACTTTAACCCACGCTCTGGGTCTGAGTACTTTTAGCCTTAGCTGTCTTCCTCCCCGACAAGTCCATGAGACTTCCCTGTCTGGTAGTCGAGAGTTTCCAGGGCTGTGTGGGAGTAGAGTGGCTTGAGGCTGCACCTTGGGGATGGCCTGACATAGACTATGCTTCAATGAGCTTCTGCCGGTGAAAAGAGACCACGCTTCCAGTAGCTAGTTAGGTATTAGGAGAACCGTGGAGCAGCCACCCTGCCCGGCAGACCCTTCCTGATCTTCCTTCCTGATGGCTCCTCTGGAAGCTTCTTCACACACAGCTCCCTGTGGCCCACACACTCAAATCGTCTCAGCTTCTTGCTTATCAGAAAGGACATCGGGGATGCACAGGGTGCTGGTGGCTCTACTGACTGGTCCCCTGGTCTGAGGTGGCTGTCTGTGGAGAGGGGCTAGGAAAGTCCCCTGATCACTATGCCAAACGCTGAGAGAGGGAGGAGAGGGAGAGGGACAGAGAAGGAGAGGGAGAGAGAGAGAGAGAGAGAGAGAGAGAGAGAGAGAGAGAGAGGGAGGGGCTGCACTTCTGTGGTGTCTTCATATGGAGTTTGAGGAATTTCCGGAATAAGCTCAGACTGAGTGAAACCAGGAGCAGCCAAGTCTGGAGAGGAGGGGTCGGAGGGAGAGGCAGCCCCCTCTTTAACTAGTATCTCCTGCCTGAAGTCCCACCATACTTGATGCTTCCGATAAGTCAGCAGAAGAGAGGGAGAAATCTGGGGCTGGCAAGCAACACTGGGGGCCATGTCTGCAAAGTGAAAGAGATGACTGTTCTTTGTTCGCCATCTCGTCAGCAGACTCACCTGCCTTTCAGGATAGTAGAGGGGAGGGTGGAGAAGCGGGTAGGAGGCAGCGCCAGCTCCAGACTGCCACCTGGATCCCCAAAGCTGGCACAAGAGCCAGCCTGTCACTTTCCTCATGCTCTCGTTCCTCTAACGCCCTGCCTCATGGGGCCCAACTAGAAGATGGAGAAATGGACTAGGGAAGAGACTGAGCTAGAAAGTGTCCTGCTTGTGTCTTGGACCCAAGTTAGCCATCTTTAAGCCCAGTTTTTGGTCACACTGCTGGTCCCATCTGCCATGACCTGCACACACTTCACTTTGGTGTGGGGACTTGAGGAAGAGGTGTCAGTGGAGGTACTGAATTCCAAGACACAGCTCAACTGGGATCCCAGCAATCTACCAGTAGCCCGTTCTTGGGCTTGTGTGTTGTGTGCAAGCTTACTTATCCCTGGTCTGAGAGATTCTGTCCCAGTGGGCTACAGTCACAGCCCTGAAACCTGAATGAGGTTTTCTCCATTTCTATCCCCAGAGGAATGATTTTCCTTCCACTGTTGACTGTACTCATGAAAAGTCAGCTTCAATTCTCAAGTCCCAACCCAAACACTTTCAGGATGTCTTCTCAGAGACTTGCTACCAGAGTGGAAGGCATCTTTACATAGCCACATATGGGCTACAAAGTTTGGGTTCAGTATGGATGTTGCCCCATCAGATTCGAAGCCTTTTTTGATGTTTCCTACCAGAAACAGACTTCCCCTCACACTAATTCCCCCAGTACAATGTCTTACAAAACATGACACACATTTTGCAAGTGGTATGTGCTGATAGTACAGAGGAGGATTTTCGAAGTACATGCATGCTCTCTTTCAAGTCAGTAGTTACACATGTATGCTAGTATATAATAGAATTTAATAATAACAAAAATTGAGTGTATCAAAAAAGCCTTATTGGTTGGATAGTCGAGGCAAAAATTAAATTACTTGGTTTAAAGAAAAATAATGTGTGTTCTGTAAATTGGGCTACACTACTCCCAGAGCTGCGGGAGGGATGATCTGCAATCATTAGTGCCTAACAGTTGAAGGGCTACTCAGTCCTGGTCCTGGTTAACTTCTCGTCTTTTTGTTTGTTTTGTTTTTGTTTTTTCGGGACAGGGTTTCTCTGTGTAGCTTTGCGCCTGTCCTGGAATTCGCTCTGTAGACCAGGCTGGCCTCGAACTCACAGAGATCCGCCTGCCTCTGCCTCCCGAGTGCTGGGATTAAAGGCGTGCGCCACCACCGCCCGGCTCCTGGTTAACGTCTCAAGCTGGGGAGATGAGAATGAGTACAGGAGATGTACTTTGTGATCGCTAGTCAATGTGCACACTCTTTGGTATGTACGTTTATTGCCCGTAAAACATTTCTAGGGCTGATGAGACGGCTCAGGAAATAGAATGCTTGCTACTCAAGCCTGCTGTTAGCTACTTTCTTAGTGCTTTGATAAAACAGTGACCAAGACATCTTATGGAAGGAAGGGGTTATTTGGACTCACAGTACCAGAGGGTTAAGAGGTTATCATCAAGCCAAATATGGTAGTGCACGCCTTTAATCCCAGCACTCAGGAGGCAGAGGCAGGCGGATCCCTGTGAGTTCAAGGCCAGCCTGGTCTATATAGTGAATTCCAGGCCAGTCAGAGCTACATAGTGAGACCTTGTGTCAAGAAAAAAAAAGAAGATGCCATCATCATCATGACAGGGAGGCATGGCAGCAGGAACAGATGGTGACTGGAACAGAAGCCGAAGGTTCACACCTTGAACCCAAGCACAGAGCAGAAAGCTCTAACTAGCAATGCTGTGTGGCTTTGAAACCTCCAAATCCAGTCCTAGGGACAAACTTCCCCCAGCAAGACCACACCTCCTAAACCTCAAACAGTACCAGGAAAGCCAGGAGGTGGTGGCGCACACCTTTAATCCCAGCACTCGGGAGGCAGAGGCAGGTGAATGTCTGTGAGTTGGAGGCCAGCCTGGTCTACAGAGCGAGATCCAGGACAGGCACCAAAACTACACAGAGAAACCCTGTCTAAAAAAAAACCAAAACCAAACAAACAAACGAAAAACAAAACAAAACCCAGTACCATGAACTGGGGAACAGGTATTCAAAATTCTGGGTCTATGGGGGACATTCTTATTCAAACCACCACACCTAGAGAGACCTGAGTTTGATCCCTGGAAGCCATACAGAGATAGAAGGAGTGTGCTCTAACCTCTTCGTGCATGCCCTCTCCCCTACCCACCCCTCACACTTTAAAACACTGAAGTCCATTTTTAAAAAAGTGCCCGACCTCTAGCAGCGCTTACTCAGTAGAAGTTTGAACACTTTGTAATTGAGGCCAATGCAACTAGAAGGGCAGTGACATCATTAACATCCATAGAAAGAGTGGGCAGGTATATAGAATGTGGGTTTGGTGAAGGCGGTGGAACTGTGATTTGGAATATTTCGAGTTTTGGCTCCTCTCCCAGTAAGAAAGCCTGAGCGTTTGGGAGAGCTGGAGCTCTAAGTAGCAGGCCAAGGAGGAGGAGCCAAGGAAGGCCAGGGTCATAAATGAGCATTTGTCACCATTGGCAAAGCAGAGAAACAGGCACAAACCAGAGTGATGGCTGGATGCTCCCCAACTTTGGGCCAGCCCTGGCCTCGGCGAGCCCCATTTGGTTTCGATCTTGGCAGTGAAACAATGGGCCCGCTTGCTCCCTGAGTGGTCTCTCAGCTCAGACACTTGGAGAGGGTGTCATGGGTAGTGATGGTGATCACCAAGTATGGCCCCTGCCCTGCTCAAGGCACCATGCTGCGTATAGAGAACACAGGAATGGGAGAAACACCAGCCTTTGCTAAGGCAGCCTCTGGGCCTCAGCCTTTCCCTATGCATACTTGCCTCTGGGGATGCGAAAAGACTAAGCTCTGGAGTCAAAGGTTCTCTAGAGACTTGCAAAAGAACCTCTCAGTGGTTTAACCCCGGGAGTCAGAGGCACGTGGATGTCTGTGAGTTCCAGGCCAGCCTGGGCTACATAGAGAGCTCCAGGAAAGGTGCAAAGCTACACAGAGAAGCCCTGTCTCTAAAAAACAAAAACCAAAACTCCTGGAAAGGGAAAATTGTAAGTCTCTCTGAAGAACTGGGCAGGGAGGGTCATTTGTGAAGAAGGTCGACATAGGTGCTAGGAATCTGTGGGAGTGTGCACCCACTGTCACCCCATCCCTGCCTTCCTCTCAAGGCATTCAGCCTCTAATATTCTGCTCTAGAAATCCGGGCTGGCCCAGCCCAGTGTATCTGGATCACGATGCCAACAGTCTGCTTATTTGTTTCCTCCCAGCCACGCTCTCCAAGTATTTTTAAGCCCGTGCTCCAAGATATGTATATTTATACATAAACTATATACATGTAATATTGTGCTAGTTGGTTTCTTAAATGATAAAACATAGACAAATATGGAAATTAAAATGTGCTAAAACGAGTGTTAATAGGAATTCTAACATTTGCTTCCCACACTCTAATAGGCTTTGGAGGCCATAGTTCTAGCAAAAGAGCCCTCTGCCACATAGCCAGATGACGAAGGTGGCAAAAAGAAAGGGTGAACAAGCCAGATGTGGTGGCGCACACCTTTAATCGCAGCACTCAGGAGGCAGAGCAGGTGGATCTCTGTGAGTTCGAGGCCAGCCAGGGCTACGCAGTGAGACCTAGTCTCAAATAAACTTCATAGGAAGAAGGACAGACATCTTTTGTGCTCTCTTACATTTCAGGCTCGGCTTCCAATGCTCTGACTGCCTCATTCACTCGCGTGTTCATTCATTCATTCATTCATTCATTGTTCACTCAGTAGACTGTATTGAAGCTATCATATGGCAGCTGTGTGGACACTGGAGATAGCGAGATACAAGAGGCAGATGTACCAAATGTGCAAATGTGGGCAGTGTTAGGAGAAAATCAGCAAAGGGCTGTGACACTGGATGGCTGTGAGGAGTCGCTTTGGATGTGTGGTGGGAGGAGGTTTCTCAAGCTGAGAACTGAGCACAAGAGGGAACCAGCAAAGGGAATGGAAAAGGGCCATGTCCCCGAGGTGAGGACCTCAATGTCTCTGAGCAATAGAAATGTATGATGTGGAAGAAATGAGGGAGAAGGGTGGGTTGTATCTGAAGTGTAATAACAAGCCACTAGACTTTGAAAGCAGGGTAAATGGTGGTGGTGGTGGGGAACTGAGACTCAGGATTGCTGTGTAGCCTAGGTTGTCCTTGAACTTGAAATCTTTCTGCCCTGGCTTCCCAGTGATTTTTTTTTTCATTGTCATTTTCTTTTCTTTTTGTAGCACTGAGGATTGGACCCAAGTTTCTGTTCATGCTGGGCACAAATGCACTTTTCTGCTGGACTGTATCCTCAGACCGCTCTTTATTTTGAGACAAGATTTCACTAAATTGCCCAGGTTGGCCTGGAACTCATCCAGTAGCCCATGCAGACCTTAAACTAGCAATCCTTCTGCTTTGGCACCCTGAGTAGCTGGAATTACCGACCTGTGCCACTAGGACCAGCTTGATATATAAAGCACCTCCCCACCACCACCCACCATGTGCTAGGGCTGGCCAGAGTCTCACACATGTTAGACAAGTCCTCTACTACTGAGTCACACTCCCAGCCGCAGGATGCTATTTAAATGTTGGCGTGGCCACCAAGTCTAGCTGAGCTGGGAGAGACTGATGTAGAAATGAGGAGGCCAGGAGGCTCAGGCCCCAGTCTGTTGGCTCAAGATGAGAGCAAAGGAAACAGAAGCAGGCAGGCATGAGAAGCATTTACATTTTGGAGCATCCCTTCCATGATGCCCATATAAAGCCAGTATTTGCATCCCATTGCATGAATGAGGAAAGTGAGGACCAGAAAGATTAAGTAATGTGTGTTCAAGATCACATGCCTTGGACAAAATAAAATCAGGATTTGCCCAGCTGCCTGGCTTCCTTCCAAGTCCACTCAGAATTCAGAGCCTATTTCCTGCCCCAGGGACTCATTCCCCAGGACACGACATGGTCTTCCTGCTTCAATCCTGAAAATCCCTGGGCATTCTGAACAAAGGAAAGGGGATTGAGGACTGTTTGACCCAGCAATCAGCCGAAGGGATACAGGCGATTAGAACAGTGCATATTCCTCCTGTTTTCGTAAACATGTTGGGCTCTAAGTGAGGGAGAAACCATTCTTTCCTCTGGACGGGGGAGTGGACAGGAGGAGGGTAGTGATGGTATATTTGGAACTAGAGAAAGCAAAAGCTGCCAACTTGTGCCTTCAAGGAAAGCCCAGGGGTGCAGGCCAAGACAGAGGAAGTGACTTGCCAAATCCCTCTTAACAGCCCCCACAGTTATTTGCGAGAAAAAGAAGGCGGAATTGTCCCTGCCAAAGACATGAAGTCCTTTACAGAGCACTTTGTTAGCAAAACCTAGCATCCCCGTCACTATGCAAAGTGTGCTGGAATGTTGCCATGGCAACAGGCAGCTGGGCCCCTGAATCAGCTCCAGGCCTGCCTTGGCAGAAAGGCCCAAGCCTGTAGGGGCATCTCTCTGGTGGCCAGGAGGGAGGAGCCTGGGTCGTATCTGTTGAGAGGAGACCTGACTTTCCTTCCAGGTCACCAGGCTTCAGAGACTTGTGCCTTGGGGAAATATTTCTTGAGATGTTCAACTTCCATAAACATAACCTTTCAGGTTAAAATCAGCTGACCTCGTGGCCAGGTTCTTTGCCTGCTTGCCTTCCTTCCTTCCTTCCTTCCTTCCTTCCTTCCTTCCTTCCTTCCTTCCTTCCTTCCTTCCTTCCTTCCTTCCTTCCTCCTTCCTCCTTTGCACAATATCGGGCAAATACTCTACAAGTAGACTACATCTCACTTCATTTTTTTGTTTTCTGTCTTGTTTTGAGACAATGTCCAGTACAGAGCAGGCTGGCCTTCAACTGCCTACATAGCTGAGGACGATGACCTTGACTTTCTTTAATTTTTTTTTTTATGAGACAGGCTCTCATGTAGCAGAGCAAGCCTTGAACTCACTATGCAGCCAAGTAGAAATTGGGTCTTTTGCTCCTCCAACCTCCACCCCCTGAGTGCTGGGATCCCCACCAAGCCTGGTGTATGTGGTACTAGGGATCAAGCCCTAGGGTTTTTGTACGTGCTAGGCAAACACTCTACCAACTCGGCTATACCCCTTTGCTTTTTGAGTGACTGGATAATGAGAAAAATAGAAACATTCAACTGCTGTGAAATAAAACTCCTTTATGGTACAAATATAGGAAGAAACCAAAGCCCAGAAAAGTGACTCAACGAAGGTCATGTAGCCTTGGTGGTGCCAGAGACAGAGCTCAGTTCTTTGACTTGTAACATAGCATGAGTTTCACTCACCACTCTTCTTTCTGTGGGTGCCAAGGAGGGAGGAAAGTGAACCCCTTCCGTGGCTGAGCCATACTGGATTCTTTCACACTCCCCATAGCTCACCTGCACCACCAATCTGCAAGGGGCCTATCACTCAGAGAGGTTAAGAAATCGGCTCAAGGTTACATGAGATGGTGCTGGGTTTTTGGTTTGCTTTGCTTTGGGTTTGGGGGAGGAGGCTATTTTCCCACTGACTTTTGACTTCCAAGATTGCTCCCGTGCCTCATGACGTGGGCTCAACTTCTAAGGGAAAGCACGGCTCTTTCCCTGTGTGTGAAGGATAGATACAATTGCACAGATCCTAGCTGCTGTCCCTAGTCTCTTGATTATGACCAGAAAGTGTTCTTCAGCTGACTGCCAAGCTGCCATGCAGCAAAGACTAGCAAGCGCTGAGGTGGCTGGGCCCCAAGTCCCCACAGTGGGCATAGTGCTGCTTTACAGTGGCTGGAACGGTGGAGGGAGGACACACACAAAGCACACATTACAGATCAGACAAGGTAAGACTCGGTAAATGTTCCTTTCTTTCCAGATTATTCCCTTTAGGTACCCACTTCAATTTTGCAGATCCAGGACCTCCAGACTTCATCTGATACAATTTAGTCATTCCCTTGCCATACATATCCATTGGCTGCCACTTGCCAGCTCCCCAAGTTGAGTTTCTATCCATTGGAAGTGAGAAGCATCAAGAAAGATTAAGCCCCCTCCCCATTAAGATGGCCTGCTGGTTAAGAGTGTTTGCTGTGCGATCACAAAGACTGGAATTCAGATCTCAGGACCAGTCATCCTGCAAAGACCTGTAACTCCAGCTCTGAGGGACTCTAGAGTGCCCTCTCTCTTTTAGCCTCTGCATGCACAGGCATGTACACCTGTATGTACATGTGTGCATACACTCACAACACACACACACACACACACACACACACACACACACACACACACACACCACTGAAAAAGAAAGAGGTACTACAGAGCCAAGTTTAGTAACTTGTGCCTTTAATTCCAGTACTTTCAAGGCTGAGACAGAATGAGCACTGTAATTTCAATTAGGGCCAGCCTGGGCTGCTTAGTGAGATCCAGGCCAGCCTGGTCTATATAGTGAGTTCCTGTCTCCAAACAAGAGAGAGAGAGAAAAAAAAACGAAGGGAAGGGAAGGGAGGGGAGGGGAGGAAAGGAAAGGACAAAGCAAGGTGATACAGAATTGGTTCTTGGGGCTGGACATGTCACTTAGTGGTAGAGTGCTTGCCTAACATGTGGGTGGCTCCTAATGACAGGGGATCCTTAAAAACTAAGATTGAAAAAAGAATTTACTGATAAAATGAAGGTTGGAGAGGGAACTCCTAGGCATAATGGATAATGGTAATAGTGTAAAAGGATGAAGGTCCCTGGTAAGTAAGGGAGGGAGCCAGTCAGGTGGAAGCCGAGGCAGATGGAATAAGACCCCAGCTGAGCCTGTAGACTTCGTGAGACGGGATGTGGATCTTCGGTGAAGATAATAGGAGACAATGGAAACTCCTGGGTTAGGGAGTGGCCTGCAAATGTCGGTGGTGGCTTTGTGGGGGGGGGGAGAGACTGGGGGAGGGGTGGGATGAGAAGCAAGGAGGCCTGCTTGTGGCAGAGACTCGAGAAAGGAGGGGGAACAGATCTCACTGGTGAGGTGGCTCTAGAGTTGATGATGTCTCCGAGTTAGGGAGCCTTGGAAGAGGGGCAGTGTGGGAACCGGAAGTCTAGCCGCGGGCTTGGAGACATGTGGCTGAGAGGCAGCGGAGACATTCAGCTGGAAGCTCAGAAGAGGTCAAGGCTGGAGTGAGAGAGCCATCACCAGCTCTGGGGAGCTGTGACACCCGCAGGCAGATGAGAGGGCCCAGGCTGGTGCCAGAAAGAAAGGGAGGCATGGGCACTGGAGTTCTGTGCCATGTCTGGCACGCCTCCGTTGCTCTGCAATGGTAGCCTGATGCATCCATCTGACATCTAGGAAGTTCTCCACTTCATGGCCGAGATGTGCATGCTATGTTGAGGGCAAAGAGTGTGTGCACAGGTGCAGGCGTGGGACTCTAGCAAGCCAGGACAAGAAGCGACTCTGGCATCCAGGATGGAACTTGGGAATCCCAGCAGGTGAAGGGGAAAAAAAAAAGAATCAAGGGGGCAGGAAGAGCTTTCTTAAACACTGGGACACTGTCAAGGCCCTGGTGGCAGAAACAGGTTTTTATAAATTCAGAATCTCCAGTGGAAAGTTTACCCATCTTATCTTTGGTAGCCAATACCCTCCGTTGTTTCTTTGAAGCTACGGGCTCACTTTGTTCATCTTGGAGAAGAATGTCTGTCAAATACCCAAGTCTGACTATGGTAGTTGTTCTTTCCACTAAAATTGATGTTCCACAGAAAAGAGACCTGTTGCGCTCACGCCTCAGCCGCCCCTGGCGCTTGCCGAGGAGTGATCAGCGTCCTCAGCGGCAGGCCCTTGCCATGCATGCTCTTCGTTTCTTCACACAGGATATTAAAATGGCCTGAGCTCCAGGGTCACTATTTAATAAAATGAACATTTTCCAATGCTTTGCCAAAGCTACTCTTCAATGAGACTGGGAGCTTTCTTCATTTTCTTTCTCGGATCATGTGCAATGGGGAGGCGGGGCGTACAAGGACAGGCATTAGCATCCATCCCTGTGGACCTTCCTGACTTGCGCATGTAAACTAGATAAGCACACAATACATATTAGCTACATCCTAACTGCAGTGAAGGAAGGATACAGGACACAGAGAGGGCACACCACTGAGATTATGGGATAGTCTGGCAAGCCTGACGGTAAATAGAACTTTCCGTTCTTGTTTCAGGCACTTAGCTTCTTTTCTTTTTTAAGGTGCTGGGAATCAAACCCACAGCCCTGCACATACGAGGCTAACACTCTACCACTTAGTGACACTCCACATCCCTCATCCCCTTTCAACAGCGAAACAGTCCTTTTTACATGGATGTACCACAATTTACGCATCCCTTTGGAAGGCATGCAGCATACTCTCCCTTTGCATCATAAGCAGTGGTTTTAAAAAAGTATATTTAAAATTCATTTGGGGAGGAAAGAGTGTGTGGTGGCCAGAGGTGCTGGGAATGAAACTCAGGTCGATAGGTAAAAGAGAACAAACTCCCACCGATTCTCCTCTGACTTCCACATGCGCACTATGACATATGCACACCAATGCACACTCTCTCTCTCTCTCTCTCTCTCTCTCTCTCTCTCTCTCTCTCTCTCTCTCTAAATTAACGCAGTTTTAAAAGGATTTTTATTACTTTAAATTATGTGCATGCATGTGTCTCTGTGTGTAGCTACATGTGTGTGAGAGAGCAGGTACCTGCTGGGAACTGAACTCAGGTCTTTTGCAAAACCAGTACATGCCCTTAAATGCTGGGCCATCTCTCTAGCTCCCAGTCATAGTATTTTTAAATTAAATGAATGATTTGACATGTATGTGTGAGTGCCTGCATGTATGTCTGTGCACCTTGTGCATGCCTGGGATATGGAGGCGAGAAGAGGGCATCGAATCCCCCGGAACTGGAGATACAGATGATTGTGAGCCATCATGCATGTTTTGGGAATCAAACCAGAGTCCTTTGGAAGAGTAGTCATTGCTCTTAATTGCTGGGCCATCTCTCCAGCCCCTATAACCAATGTTTTCATGTGCAACCTTGTACGTGCATCTTTGGGCATTCATTTTGGTTATTTCCTTAGCATGCATTTCTAACAGTAGAACTGCCAGATCAAAGGAGACACACATTTTAAAGTCTTTTGAAACACACCGCAAAAGTGTCCTGCTGGAAGGTTGCACTGATTTACATGAGAAGTATGCTACCTACAGGCTAAAGGGCACTTGCTTAGTATGTATGAGGCCCTAGGCTGAGTACCCTGAATGTACAAAACCTTCCCTAAAACACTTGGACATGGTGGCACAATCTCCATCACTTGAGAGGCAAGGGCAAGAGGATCCCTGTGAGTTTGGGGCTAGCCTGGTCTGTACAGCAAGTTCCAGGTCAGCCAGAGTTATAGAATAACAAGCCCTTGTCCAAAAAAGAGAATGAGATTTTCTTTTCTATATTTTTCTAATCTTCCTATTTTAACATGCTGCTGTGTATTGTGTTACTCATTTAAAATATTTTTGGTCAGGTGGTGATGGTGCACGCCTTTAATCCCAGCACTTGGGAGGCAGAGGCAGGAGGTTCTCAGTGAGTTTGAGGCCAACCTGGTTTACAAAGTGAGTTCCAGGACAGCCAGGGCTACACAAAGAAACCCTGTCTCAAAAAAACAAAAAAAAAAAAATTTTTTTTTGAAGCCAGGGATATAGCTCAGTCATAGAATGTTTATCTAGTATGAGAGATGTTCTGGGTGCTAATTTTTTTTAAATTAATGTTCTGTGTAAGTGATGCAATGGTGACATCATACTATACACATTTTCTGACCCAGAGTGTTTCATTTAACATAGTCACAGTATTTGTGTGTATGTGTGTGGGGGGGCGTTGTGTGTGCATGGGTGCATGTACATCCACATGAACTTGGAGGCTCGGGGCCAATCTCAAGTGTTCTCTATTTTTATTTGTCTGTTTAACGTGTATGAGTGTTTTGTTTGCCTGCATGTCTTGGCACCCCATGTGTGCCTGGTGCCCTTAGAGGCCAGAAGAAGGCGTTGCGTCCCCTGGGACTAGAGTTACAGTTGTTTGTGAGCTCCCATGTAGGTGCTGGGAATTGAACATGGGTCGTCTGGAAGAGCAGTCAGTACTCTAAACTGTTGAGCCATCTCTCCAGCCTTATCTTGTTCTTTTTGAGAAAGGCTCTCTCACTGGGACATGGGGCTCTCATGGGTTAGGCTAGGCTGGCTGGCCAGTGAGCCTCAGGGCTGGTCCTGTCTCTGCCTCCTGGCACTAGGGCTACATACAGGTGGTCAACTCATTTTAAAGGCTGCGTGGCAGTCTACTCCTTTGATAATACAACGATCGTTTATGTGATCACTCACCAACAACAATAATAAAAGTGGAGAGATTTTGAAACAAAGCCATCAACTGAAGTTAGGATGCACTTGGAATTGGTTTAAGTAATCTGCTGGGTACAGGGGTAGAAAGATGACATCACTTCTTTAGAGTCTACAAACTTTTAGTTTCAAGGTTAAGAACACTTGAGCTTCTATTAATCAGTTGATTTTTTATCTGTGAATCTTGTAACGATTCTGCTGCCCATTTTTGTTATCTTCCATGAAAGCATAACGGCCACATTTGGGACTCTCATTTATCACATAGGGGCTTCCTGACATCCAGTCTCTTACTATTTCTTTCCAAGTCATCTTTGTTTACTGTTTCCTTCATTCTCTTCTTGCATCAAATTTTGGCTCTCCGAGTATGGGTTCATCTTCATAAACCATCTTAAATCCTTTTTGAAATAAGTCAAGGTATAAATAATATTTTTTTTTTTTTTTAGCAAAATGGAGCCAAATATTCGAGTCTCTGACACAGACCTCAAGAGGCATAGGCAAGACGAAAACAGAAAGATGCCTCAAGAAAACAACAAAAACCTAATTGGAGGTCAATCGATTTTTGGGCTATGTGCGTCAAAGCTGAGGTCTTCAGCTTCTACACTCGCAAAGCAATTTAGCACTCATGTTCCCATGGCAACCGTGCTGGCTCGATGGAGAAGATGCAGTGGCCTGGCCTGGCAGTTGCTGGGGGAACTCAGGCTACTGGCCGCGTGACTTTCCATTAAACTGTGAGCTCTGGGTTTGGATCTCCCTAAACTTGCTTAGAAGGGATGAAAAGAAGGGAAATAGTGTGGCAGCTAGGTAGCCTACAACAGTTGAAGTTACTATGCATTTTTCCTCCTTTCTTCCTGATAACGACACAGGCCACGGGGGGGGGGGGGGGGGGGGGGGGGGGGAGGACCTACCTCAAGCTGTCCTCTTTCAAAGGGGCTGAAAGAGTTGAGATAGAAGGGGAAAGGTTGACCTCGTTAGCATATTTAAGACTCCAGCCTAATTGATTGCTTTGTGCTTCCAAAGAAAGGTTGTGTTAAGCTGGGGGTGGGGAGGGATGCCTGGAGGTTAGAAAAGAAGAGGCGCCTCGAAGAACAGGTCAGTGAAGGTCACCCTCACCGCTCTGGGAGATTACAGATGAGTACTTATCCAATCTGGGAAAAGGCTTAGACTTCTAAGCATAAAAAACACAAAGGAAAATGTTGCCATCTTTGGCATCATCTAAAAAAAGTTAGCACATCCTAATGTACAATACCCTGGAAATCAAAGTAGCAAACTGGGAAATAATGTCTGAAGCAGAGGACAGAAAGGATTACTACCTTTACTACACAAAGAGCTTTAAGTAATGATCTCTACGACAAAGAGTAAAAAGAAACAGGCTTTATTTTTCTAAGTACAAAAAATAGCTCCCAGAGATCAGAAGAGTGCCCTCGCTCTTTGAAAGGAAAGCTGTTAGGAGCTGCGGGTGATCAGCTCCGACTCCTGCTAAAGTGACTGGGGGCCAGGGCTACAGCTCAGTGGTAGAGCACTTGCCTAGGCAAGCAGGAGGTCTTTGCTTCCTCTCCCAGTGCCCCCCACCGAGAAAAGAAGCCCTGGGGAGACAGAATGTGAAAATGTTCTGCTTGTTCCATTGGGAAGTTGGGAATGGGGGGGGGGGTTCCTGAATCTTATTCTACAGATCTAAAAACAATCGCTGTACAACAAGCTAGCAAAATGGCGCTGGAAGCTGCCTTTGACATGGGTGAACAGGGAGCGCTATGCATTCACACACAACGTATGGAGGAATAGTTGTCCCATCATCCCAGCATCTCCTTGGGGAGAGAGCCACAGAATTACCAACCCCTAACTCCGGCACCTACTGCGAAGTCTGAACTAGAGGGAGCAGAGGCTCAAGGAGGCCACGCCAAAGCGTCCTGATGGCCAAGTCCTTAGGTGGAGATCTGCTCACAAGAAGCCTCCGTGGTACATCCTTCCAGAGGCCTCAGCAGTAGCCCCTTGTCTGTCGCACGCGCTTGTTCTGGCGAGGAGAAGCAAACCGACTTTGTGTTGCTGTTGTTGATAGGAAGAATTATTAAGTCCTGTCACAAACCTTCTGTGGCTCTCAGCGGACGATGGAGAAGACTCGGATAAGCAGAGGCACTTATTACAAAGAGTTTCCAGGCCTTGTATGTGTGTGTGTGGGGGGGTGGGGGTGGGGTGATAATATGCACATTATAAAAGAAACAACTTTGGAGTGGGCTTTGAAGGTTGAGTAGGAGTATAGGAATTGGGGTGAATCTAGGAACGAGGAGTGACCCAGGCAGGCACTGATTCGGCCCCGCTTGGCTATGATTCTGATTTAGTTAGTTAGTTTTGAAACAGAGCGTCACTATGGAGCTTTAATCTGCTGGAACTGGATAGGCAGGAGCAGGCTGGCCTCAAACTCACAGAGACGTGCCTGCTTCTGACTCTTAAGTGCCGGCGTTAGCTGCATCCCCCACCACACCCAGCTCTCGCTGTGACTCTGGATTTTGTCATTGTTTTCAGCAATACCTCTGCAAAATTATAGACTTCACACGCTGGCTACACTTTAATATAAAGGAAGATAGATAGACAGGCGCTCACATGAACAGCACTATCTTTTCCCCTTGAGATGTTGAAATTTGTGATGATGGGTCCAGATTTGAGGAAATTGTGCTTATGGTAAGGAAGAGCCAGTGAAACAGGAGAAATTTGGAGGGGAAGAGAAGAGAACCGGTAAAAGGACCAAAAGAGGAAACCAGAATCCAGTGAGAGCATGGGGGTCTCAGTCAGAGGAGGCCAGAAGCCCGGAGAAGACCAATTGTCTGGACAGGGCTTCCCTTCCAATCCTAAAGTGGAGGAGTACGTTCCCTTCCCTTCCCCCAGAGGACACATTGTTATGGCGATTTAGACAAGGTACCAAGTGACCCAGTAATGGCAGGAAGCATTCAGAAACAGCTGAGCATCATCACATCTCCGTAACTTTGGATTTTGTATGTGAAAATCAAGTCCCCTTTTCAGAGGCAGATCCTTTCAACAGGTGCTAATAAGAGAGAAATGCTTCCCTTTCAGAGCTGCCGCGTGTTAGCAAATGTCTAGGGAGGGGTTGGGGGAAGGATCCGTCCTTGCTAGGCCAGCTCAGTGCCTGAACAGGATGGAATGATAGTTTGGAAGAAGCCCTGCCTGTATTTTCCATTTGCAACCTGGAGGGGGGCCTCCCCTCTGCACAGACAGGAAATAACGGGTCTGAAAGCCTTTGGGCAGGAGCTCCAGCTGGTCAGGTCAGAACATCCTGAATTCCCAAGGAATGGGTTAGGGACAGTGGGACAGTGGCCTGGAAAGAGAAGAGTCAGAGAGATGCCATGCAGCTAAGAGACTGCCCATGTTCCCTCTCCTTCTCCTACCCGGACCATTTTTTGGCAATCAAGACCCTTCCCTTTCCCGGAAATCCTTGGACCTCCCAGGTACTCCCAAACCAGTTGGCTTAGAGATTACAGGCTACTTCCAGCATCTCTGGGTCCTAGCTGAGACACGGCTTTCCTTCCTCAGTTTCCCAAGTCTTTTAGTGCCTTGCCTGCCATGCAGCAGGCTCATTCTCACCTCTACCTGGTGCTGGGTGCTGGAGACAGAAACTGTGAGGGAACAGAAACTGTGAGGGAATAGCCAACCTGTCTGGTCCCCTCTACCTCAAAGGCTCGAAGGAGCCAGCCTCCTCAGAGGCCCCTAGCCCTGCGCACTCTCTCGCCTCCTTTCCCATCCCAACTGCCACACTACAGCGCCCTCACCTGGTTGAGCTGCTGCTCAGCATCTAGCTGAGGAGGCATTTGTTTCCTTGGTTGGAGGCATGGTCATCATCAAGGAAAAATGAGACCTCTGTTGGCTAACGCTGCTTTCTAAATGAGTCAAGAGGCTTTGGATCTGGGCTGTAGAAGCTGGAGGACCAGTAAAGAGAGAGGAAAGAAGACCAAGGGTGGAGCTTGTCTGGAGATGTCCTATAGAGGCGTCAAGATAAAATGTCACTGAGGCAAGGTTTGAGAATTCAGTGAGATCTTCTTGGGGAAGAGGGCAAGAATGTGACCAGGTGTGACCAAAGGTGTGCTGATAACAGGATGTGACCTCTAGTCAGAGGCCCACTGGTGGGACCTGGGACTTCCTGACTGTATCCTGGGGCAGGGGGGGTGATGCTGGCAGTCTGCCTGGACCCATCCTACAGAGGTCTTAACGCCAGCTGGGAAACTAGATCTGGACATGGCGTGCTGGGAAAAATCTGAAATAACATTGACCTGGTGGTGTGGGGGAAAGCCAGACAGGAGAGAGCTGGCTAGGAGGTGATCACAGGGCCTGGCAGTATCTAGGACATTCCTCGGATGGAAGGAGAGCACAGGATGTCAGTACCCAGAGTGTTTTTGTTTTGCTAGAAAACATCACGGGCAGGCTGGGGGTGTAGCTCAGTTGGTAGAGCTTTCCTGGCATCCACGAGGCCCTGGGTTTAAATCCACAGTACCGCAACATCACGGGAAAACAACACATGTTAATATTTGTTCATGTTGGGTGTGGGGGTGGTCATCTGCTATTTTCACTTTTCTCCTGGCATTTTCTAAGGAAACAAAAAAGAAAAAGGAAGGATGAAAGACAGAGAACTGGCCACCATCCCATGTAGCAAATATAAGACTATGGCACTTAAATATTTTTTTAAAGATTTACTTATTTATTTGTGTGTATGAGTGTCTGTCTGGTACCCAGGGAGATCAGAAGACCAGTGTTGGATCCCCGAAAACAGGAGTTACTGATGGTTGTGAGCTACCACATGGGTGCTGGGGAACTGAAGCCAGGTCCTCTGCAAGAGCAACAAATGCTCCTAACCATTGAGCCACCTCTCCAGCCCTAAGCCTATGTCTCTTACTGAAGGACCCCAGAGCCAGAAGCAGGAAGGATAATCGGAACGATGACTCCACAGGTCTTAATGAATGCTTGCTATCTCAGAGCTTGGGCTCTGAGCCGTGGCTCCCCTTACCCGCCTTTGTTGGTTCCATCGAGAAAACAGAAAATAGTGCATAAAGGTGACCCAAGGTGGAACACAGTGCTCTAGAGCTCTTGCCAGGCCGGGATACAAAGGCACTCGGAGAACAAAATCTACACATATGTTCCCCACATGTGACACCAGAGGTCTGAGTGCTAAAGCCAAAGCAGCAAGGTCCAGCCTTTTTTTTTTTTTGGGGGGGGGTGCTTCTGGAAAGGAGGGCTTCCATGGTACTCGACCAAGAAAGAAGGTCGGTGGAATCAAGGGGGGAGGGTGAACTTGCTAGAACTATACCTTAAGCTGCAGAAAGATTTAGTTGTGCCTGCTTTGCTAATGGCCCTGTGCCTAGAACAGTGCCCAGACAATGTAGGTGCTTAGTAAGCACATGCCCAGTGATTGGAAGGTGACAGTGAATGATAATGGGAGGAGGGGGACACCTGAGTGTCCCCAGCTCTCTGTCATCGTGGTTGTCCAAGGAATCAAATCTTCAGATGTGCCAAAGCAGGCATTTCTGTTTCTAGAGAATTTCGACAGCTGCCTGAGGTAGGGGCTGGGGGCTGAGACAGACAGACAGACTGGCAGAAGAGAGAGTGATAGGGCAGTAGAGAGGTGAGCTTCCATGAGCCTGAAGGCTTAGGCAACATATGCCCTTAAAACTGAAAAGCTGCCCAAGGACAAATAGGTGTGGGGATGGGGTTTGGGGAAGCCAAATGGACATGAGAGCTAATAAAGAAGGGATAGAGTCTGGCTTCCATTGTACAGCCTAGAGAGTTGTGATGCCTTTGAGAGAATTAAGACCACGTGGCCTCAGGACATAGGGCTGCTATCGGACCCTGGGCTTCATCTCAGTCCCCGTTGACTCAGGTGGCCTTGCACAAGGCACAGTTTGCACAACTCTACATAGCAGCTCCGACCCCACGACTAGCATTCTGGGCAGTCAGGTTTTTTTCTAGTCTCCCATCATTTGGCAGCCTAATACCACCTGCTGGGAACACTGCTATTGTATTGGCCGCTGTTCTGTTTCCCAACTCCTGCAAGTCCACCTTGCCCTGGACCACAGCAGGACCTTCCTCGGCAGGAAGATCCACAGAGCCAACAGGCAACCACTAGTTGCCCAGTGAATTCTATGATCCTATGTGCAAAGGTCAGTTAGGGATGTCCAAACTTTCTTACCCTTCCCAAACAAGTGAAGACTACAAGAAGCCACAGGCCAGAAACAGGCTGCTGCGCCTCCTAGTGTTGTCTAAAGGAATTGCTGATGACATTTCTGGGGCATCATAGAGAAGAGCCCTCTTCTCATCACAGAGGGCATGGTAAGCAGTGGGGATGCGGCAACAGCACCTCCACAGAACTCTGGTGGCATCTTGTCAACCATTCCCAAGCAATAAAGTTCTGAGACTTCACGAATACTGGCGGCCTATGGACAGGAGCTCTGCCACTCTGCCCATCCCCGACGAAGGTACCTGGCCTAACCTTCCTGAACTCCTTTCACTTGGGATGGCAGTTGCCCTCTGTTGTTGGTGTTGTTTTGAGACACGGTCTCACCATGTAGGCTTGGCTAGACTGGAGCTCAATGTAGATCAGGCTTGCCTCCAACTCAATCTGATGCACTCTGATAGCTTTCCTATCTGTGTCATGGGGAGAAAAAAAATATCTAATAGGATTGTCATGAGGACTGAGTTGATCAACATAATGTTTAGCTTGGCACCTGTCGTGCAGTAGAGCTACTCAATAAATGTCATCTGTCATCCTGAGTCTGAGTACAATGACACTGAGCCAGTTGGAGATCTGTGACAACAGGGTTTGTCCCATGATGGGGGCCTTCCCCAAAAGGCTCCCGGAGCCCTGGGAGCACATTCCTGTGTGAGGCAGTTGGGGAGCCTTGCCTTCTGACACAGACTCTGGGTTTCCCTCTTATTTCCATCGACCCTGTTTGCACTTGTTCCACTCATGTGAACTGACCCAACTGTCCCAAGGGCTGCTGGCACTAGGAACTGGCGTTGGCACCACCACCCTGCGCCAGGGTGTGAAGCCCTCCTTCTCCATTCCAAGTCCAGCCTGCTGGCTGAGCCTCGTGACAGGTGTGAGAAGTCCTGCGATGTCCTCCTGGACTCCCTGCAACCCAGTCCTCAGGGACAAATATTGAGCGACACAATCTTCCACTGGTGCTGGTCTCAGCACTGACGACTAGGATGTGGACTGGAAGAAAGGCCCCCGAGGGACAGCTCTGTCATCCAAGAGCTGCTAGCAAATGTTCCATCTTGAAGACGCTCCATTCTGTGGTCATAACCATTGCTTCCTGAGAGTGTCCAGGTCCTGGAAGTGGGGACAAACAACTCTCTCTCCAATGTTGTTGGCCTCAGAGGGACATTTACAAAGAGCCTATGTAAAACTGATCAAGACAAGGGGACTAGCTCCCTACTGCTTGTCGTAACCACTGAGAAAGAAAGCCAAGCACTGGGGAGAGGGGAGATGGCACAGATCCTTGGAGGGAAGCGTGAGGGTTCCTGGCACAGTCTCAGGACGGTGAGCAAAGAGAATACAGAAATGAGATGGGGGCCTGGGGTAACCAAACACAATATTACATTTTAACCTTACTGCCTTCAAGGTCATGACAGCTATTCATGTATGTTCATCACACTGAAATTTGGATAAAATAAACTCTGTGTGTGTGTGTGTGTGTGTGTGTGTGTGTGTGTGTGTGTGTGTGTGAGGGTGTGTGCATGAGTGCACTGAGGTTAAAACGTGTGGTCTTCAACCTCTCTATGGCAGAATTTGACCCCCGGCTTCCCTAGGGTTTTAATCTGAACTCTGCCACTAATAACTGAGTGACCTTGGATGAGTCACTTAACCTGTCTGCATCTTAGTTTTCCCATTTGCACGTCCTTGATGTTAGTAATAGCATTACCAAATTGGTAATGTTGTTTGGGCTGAAATGGAAAAAGACATATGCTAGCGAGTAGCCGATGCCTGGCGCTGGATCGCCTGTTTATTTGCTACATCTCAACCTTCCTCCGAGCCAGCATCAGGGGCTTGGCCTGCATCGCAGACACCAAGAAGCAGAAACACGGAGCCAAGGTGATCCCTGCATCTTTGCTCTGCAGGCTCTCTCCTTGAAATGCCCCTGGAGCAATCTTAGCTCAGGATTTGGGAGCAGAATCCAGATGGCTCTGCCAGTTTATTAGCACCAGCAGGCTCTCAAGTTTAATAAGCTTTCTGCATTTGCTAGCACTGGAAGAGGAGGGCCTGGACCAGATTCCTTCGTGATAAGGAGCACTGCCAGCTTGCATCCACACTGGCCAAGAGATGTGGGATGCCTCTCGCAGCAGCCTCAGGAGGCACAGCGAGTCCTTACTCTTTGCTTTGAAGACTGAAGATTTACAAAGTGCAAACTTTCTGCCATTTCCAGCATTTGGCCTGGTCTGTCCTTTTTCTATGTACATAGAATTACCTTCCAGCTGTTCAAATTTTCAAGATGGATTTGTCCAGTCCAGGGCCATTCAGTACTTGTGGAGGAGGACAGGCTGCCAGCTGTTGTCAAAGAGACTGTTCTTTACCTATCAGATAAGGTGGAGGGCAGGCCTAGCAGCAAAGACACCCCGAACACCCTTAAAAGGTTAGGAATTCAGGACCCAGGGAGTTTCGAGATTTGACCAATGAAAAAGCTTAGCAACATCCCAGGACCAATAGGGGGTGAGCCCCTCTGTTGCCATGAGGCAGCCTTGATTCTCATTGGTCACGAAGAGAGACGTCTTCCGGAAGGGAGTGGGTGGGGGAGGGGAGCAGAGGGCAGTGCTTGCTGCTCTGTCTAGGTGTTTTTACCTGTCATTGAAGGGACTTAGAAAGTGTCCCTGGCACTCGCAAATTCTCAGTCAAATCGGAAAACGAAAGCAATGGAGCAGACTTTTACAAACGCAAGTTGTGTGGGCTGCAGACATGTGGTCAGAGCACTGTACAAAAAGACACACATGGCCATCTTAAATCCTTAGTGAAGGAAAATTTAGTTTTAGATGTTAGTCCTTGCTTGATCTGGGCCTGCTGCAATCTAGACGGTCCAAGCCCATCTGCCTGCTCAACCAGGCCCAACTCTGGGACAATGTGCATGTAGCCTGATAGGCCATAGTTCCCTCTTCCAGTGACCCTGGTCCAAAGAAGACTGCAAACAGTGTCTACTGCTGGGAGGATAAGTCTTCATTTTCAGCCTTGACTAGATCTAGAAACCTCTCAGACATTAATGAGGAGACACATTTTTTGAGTGTGTTTTTTGAGGGCGTTTCTAGGAAAGTATAATTGAGGATGGAAGTCTCATCCTGGATGTGGGGAGCACCATCCCGTTGGCTAGGGTCCCAGGACCAAAAACAAGGGGAGATAGCCATCTGAGTGCTGAACCGCTATGACCAGCTGCCCTGTTCTCTCACCAGGTCTTTCTCGCCACGATGTTTCCTAAATCATGAGCCGAAACAAACCTTTTCTCTCTTAAGTTGCTTCTTCTCCGGTATCTAGCTGCAACGATGAGAGAAGGAGCTAACACAGCTGCCTGGAGTGCTGTGTGTGAAGAGGAAGGGCAGTTGAGTTCCACAGGTCACGGAGTGCCTCCCACCACCCACCTTCTCCACTGTGCCATGACGAGTCAGTCTTCCTGACCAACATGTGGATCGATGTCTTTGGTTCCTTGACCAGCCCCACCCCACAAAGGACTTATATCCGGTCTTTAGTCTCAGCTGGCATCTGGGGCTCCTGCAAGCCCACCCCTCAGTTTGGGGACTCTGCTTATTCCCATAGGCATGTGTATAGATGATGGCATGCCCATCTATTCCAAAGATTATACCTTGCTCCCTTGTGTTCTTCAGGTAATGCCACCCATTCCAAATAACCCTTGAGTTTTCTTCATACCTATCTGGCCCTTGATATTTTATACAGATGGATTCTCATGCTCTGGCGCAACTATTATTTAATTTCAGCACCTGTTTTGTGCTAGAAGTTGGGGAAGTTACTAGGTACTGCTTGTTCCTACCTGGACATCTCTAAGAGTGCAGCATGGACCATTACGACCTACTACCTGCATGTAGGAGCTTCTAGCACACTGGGCCACCAGAGCCACATCAGTTGGGGAGATTCCTTGGCCCACTTTTCTTATGCTCTATGGGGCCCCAACCATATGAGGATCAATCTGACCGTCTGGAAGGGACACAGGCTGGTGCCCATGCTAAGGAGGCCTGGGGTTCTTGTTTAGAGACCAGGACTTTCCCCATCACTGAGCAGGGCAGGAAATATAGAAATCTGGATTCATTGAGCTGCCTCAAATCCCAGGTTCTTGTTTTGAGTGAGCCCCAAGCAGGCGAAAATCAAAAAGACAGGATGGCCTCTCCTGTTGACATGTTGTTTTTAAGCACATACTTCCCTTATTTGAATTCTTTATTGGGGGGGGGGAGTGTTGAGACAGGATCTCATTATGTAGCTCTGGCTGTCCGGGAAGTCGCTCTGTAGACCAGGCTGGCCTTGAATTCACAGCGATCTGCCTGCCTCTGCCTCCTGGGTCCTGGGATTAAAGGTGTGGATTTTGGAACACTTCAACCACTGTGAAGCAGTCCTGTTACGAGTTCTAGAATCCTGGGCCTAGCACTGGTCTGTTTTGTCTTCACTGGTTGTCTTCACTGATCACAGCACTCACCACATAGCAATTTGCTCCTCCCACCTGCCTGATTAACTTGGTAGCTCCGTAAGTGCAGGTTCTGGGCTTCATTCATCTCTGTCAACCCCATACCACATGTTGAATGTATGGTACAAAGGAAGGCCAGCTAAGTGTGGGCAGAAGAAATGGGACAATGGGGTGCAAATAGAGGACCAAGCTGCTTTCTGTGGTCTTCTCAGTTGACTGTACTTGGAGAATCTCTAGCTCTTTCTAAGAAAGAGCCTATTTGGATTCCTGTTTGCCTGGAAGAGTGGCAGGGCTTAAGAAGGTAGGTAGATCCTCGGTGAAATGGAGAGTAAAATATTTGTCAAAATAACCAACTATGTGTGGCCTAAAAGGGACAGAGACCACATTAGCCTTTAAAAGGAGGTCGTTGGAGTATTGAGGCATGGCAGCCTCTGAGAAGGGTACACACTAAAGAAGATGTCTCTGAGCTCCAAGTGATGGCATACAAATGCAGCCCCAGTACTTAGGAGGCTGCAGCAAGAGGATCTTGAATGCAAGGCCAGCCTGGGCTACACAGTGAGCTTCTGTCTCAAATATCAACACCACCATCCACAATGACAAACAGAGTCTGTGAATTTAACTCAGTGGTACAGAACTTGCCTGACGTGGCAAACCCTCAGGTTTGAGTCTCAGTTGTTTCTGAGGAAGCAAAGTGTAATAAAAATTAGGCTGGAGGGTAGACTCTGAGCTCAGTCACTTCCTGTGTGACTTCTGTCTCCCGAGAAAAAATTGCATTGCCTCAGTCGCCTCATATTGTAAAATGAGGATGATAATGTTGTGTACTTCATGGAATTAGTACAGAGACTAAATATAATATGCAAACAGTGCCTGGTAACATTCAGGACACGATCAAGAAATGGAATATATGATAGCAGTAATGCCATTAATAGCATTTGAGATGTGATTGATCCCAGTGCTGAAGTTTTACTTAGTTGAGTTTGCAGAGATCCCAGAGTCTTCAGGGTGAAGTCATGTGTATGTGTGGGGTGGGTTTATAACCTAAGAGTTTCAATTTAGGATGGTAAGTGCTAATAAATTGGTTATATAAAGGGGTATAAGGTGTGACAGGATTAAGAACTGAAATAGGGAGGAGCGTGGTTGTGAATGCCTTTAATCCCAGCACTGAGGAGGCAGAGGCAGGCAGATCTCTGAGTTCAAGGCCAGCCTGGTCTACAGAGTGAGTTCTAGGACAGCCAGGGCTACACAGAGAAAAATCTGTCTCAAAAACCACCCCCCCCCAAAAAAAAACTGCTGTAGGGAAATAGTATATTATGGTTCCATGTAGCCTGGCCTGTATAGTTACACTTCTTATTGCTGGACCGAATATCTGATTAAAAACAACTTAAGGGAGGCACGATTTATTTTGGCTCATGGTTGGATGGGATGCAGTCCATCATGGCAGGATAGCCATGGTAACAGGAGCAGCTCACAGCTGTGGAAGAGGGACCTTGTTCATATCTGGATAGATCAGGGACCAGGGAGACATGGTGCCAGGGCACACATCAGTCTTTCTCCTCTTTCCCCTTTTATTCAGTCTGGGTCCCCAGCCCATAGGATGGTACCACCCACTTTTAGGATAGATTTTCCCCCCTCGGTCAAACCTCTCTAGAAATGTCTCCATGGATACACCCAGAGGTGTATCTCCTAAGTGACTCTAAATCTAGTTAGGTTTCCAATGAAGATTAAGCATCACAAGGCTCATCTTCCCCATGTCAACTGTAGCCACTCCAGGGGCTGGACTGAGTCGCATTCCCTCTTTCCTGCACCCCACCTCCTGCATTCTCTGGTCAGGCCTCCCTAACTATGATGCACTAAAACCTCAATTGTGAGCCAAAAGAAATCTCTCCTTCTTTAAGATGATTCTGTCAGGTATTGCAATCATAATGTTGCAGATCATGTAATTCAATCCATCACTGTCACTTACCCACTATATTAAAATGACTTGTTCATATGTGCGGTGGTTTGAATAAGATGGCTCCCATAGGCTCCTATATTTGAATGTTTAGTAGCCAGGGAGTGGCTATTTGAGAAGGATTAGAAGAATTAGGATTAGGAGGTGTGGTCTTATTGGAGGAAGTGTGTCACTGAGGGTGATCTTTTAGGTTTCAAAAGCCCATGCCAGGCCTAGGCTCTCTCTCTTTCTCTGCCTGTAGATCAGGATGTAAAGCTCTCAGCTCCAGCACTATGCCTGCCTGCATGCCACCATGCTCTCTACTATGACTACAATGGACTGATCCTCTGAAACTATAAGCAAGCCATAAATTAAAATACTTTCTTTTATGAGAATTGTTGTGATCATGGTGTCTCTTTACAGCAACAGAACACTGACTAAGACAATATACATGATTTTTGTTCTTAAGAGGTCCTTCCTCAACCACTCGGTGGTGGCTCATGCCTTTAATCCCAGCACTCAGGAGGCAGAGGCAGGCAGATCTCTGTGAGTTCCAGGGCAGCCAGGATTGTTATACAGAAAAACTCAGTCTTGAAAAAAAAAAAAGATGGCCTTCCTCATCCCAGAGTCTCTTAGCACAGTCCCTCCGGGACCCACAGAGGGGTTGATTAAAGGATGAAGTGACCACATGAAGGGATGAGCAGTGAAGAACCCACAGTGAAGACAGTGACTGCTCCTCCATTGGGACCACCAGCATCTGGGTGGTACCACAGCAGTAGTTTCCTTGAACTGACAGCTCTGTAAAATCAATACGTGGGCAATGAGTGCTTGCTACAGAGCATAGCTCATTCTAGAAGCTCAGGAAATGTTCATGGCAGCAAAGAACGGAGCCCATCTGACTCTGGAGAGTGACACTTGAACTTTGGGACTTGGGGTGCAATGCTGTCTCCAGAGTACCCTAGATCTAGGATCTAGGGCAAGTGACTCTCTCTGAGCGCCATGATACAAACCTAAAATGATAACTTTGCTGAGTGTGACTGGGGACTAAAGAAGATTCCTACAGGCTAAGTGACTTGCTGTGGACAATTAACAAGTGTCCCTTCTGCTACTTCGTAAGTCTGAGTTAGTAAGAGTGTATGTGTGTGACAATGGATGGCAAGGAAAATGCAGAAATGCAATCCAGGGCATGAACATGGGGCTTGGGGTGGAGCTCAATGATGGAACATGCCTCCAGCACCCAAACCAAAAAGAACCACCAAACAAAACCAAAACCAACAACAAAAATCCCAAACAGAAACCAGGACAGAGGGGCTGAGCTCCCATTCAGCTCCCATTTCTTCAGCTCCCCCCTCAAGGAAAATTAGGGCACCTTCCCTGAACAGAAGAGCAAAACTCTATCCCTCCAATGAAGGCCATGTGTGGGTCAGCTGAGCTCAGCTGCTCCCGTTCCTCATCCCACAGTGCCCATGGCTGCAGGCTTCCTTATGAAACCAGCAGGGCTCGAAGGGTGGACATGAAAGCAACAGGGACTGGGGGAATCTTAATAGGGCCACAGTGAAACGAGGCCAAGGTTGAGAACGGGCAAAGAAGACGCCTATGTGAGTCCTCAATGTGTGGACTTCCTGGAGGAGTCTGAGTAGCCACACCAACTTCACCCTGGCCCCAGCTGGCCTGCTGGAAGTAGCCCCCAACCAACCAACCAAAAAAAAAAAAAAAAAAACAGGCTGCAAACAGATCTGAGATTTTCCATGGACACCAAAGTGGGGATTGTTGGTTGGAAGTGAACCTTCTACTAAACTTGACCGAACTTGAAGTTGTAGACCTGTACAATTGCCCCAAAGGGCAGTTCACACGAGCATGGCACATACACACTGGAAAAATGAGTGGAAACCTAAATGCTTAAGAATTAGACAATGTGTAAGTATTGATTGTTGTCTTTGGTCAGTGCTGGGGTTGAGTGCTAGGTAAGGGCTGTACCACCCAGTCACGCCCTGACCTGAAAATGAATACACTGTGGTCCAGTGCTACAGAGCAGCACTCAGCAATTCCAATGAATATAATTCATGTGTCAGCATGGATAAACTGCCAAAGCATAAAAATAAAGCTGCCGAAGAATATATAAACAAAATATGATGCCATTTATATACAGTTGTTGTAAAACATACAAGATGATATTCTATATTAGGTGAGTGTGTGTGTGTGTGTGTGTGTGTGTGTGTGTGTGTGTGTGTGTGATGAAGGGAGAAACATAGACATTGAGATTAGAAACAACCAATTTGGGATACTGACTACTTCTAAGCTGAGATGGGGGTGGGACTCACAGCTGGATCGGTAATAAGCTGTTTCTTAGAAAAGATCTTTAGCAAATGGGGCAAGATGTTTCGATATGACGTTTTTCTCCCTGCTTCACGAGCTGTACATTTGAAAGCATTTATAATTTTGAATCTTGGCAGAAAACTGTTTGCGGCCACCCCTGCTTATCTCATTCTTTTGTCCATTACTTGGGGTCTGCTGCAGCCGGCACAGGCCTGGGCTATCACAGACCATGGCCATTCAAGCTTTTGCCAGCTCTGGGAAGAAGATGCCACTCTCGTGCTATTCTATACAGGAAGCACTTAGGGTATAAATAAGCAAAGTGACTTGTCCAAGGACAAGAAGTATATTTAGACCTCAAGTTCCTGTGCCTTGCATCTGGGAATACAAGTCCCGTGCTGACAAACAGAATGGGAATTTGATTTTGGCTTTTGAGACAAGCAAGGTCTTACTCTATAAGCCAGGCTAGCCTGGACCTCACTGTGTAGTCCAAGCTGACTTCAAACTCAAGGCAGTCCTTTTCCTTAGCCTCCGGAGTGCTGTGATTATGGACAGTCACCACTATGCCACATCCAAATAGTAGTCTTTGAGCTTTTGATGATTTGGATTCCGTGTTAAAGGGCTGATCAGCATTTTCCAGTCCTCTATCCAGTGAAACGCTGGCCCTTTCTTCCCTGGTGGCACTAGCTGTGACTGAGTGCGAGCCCTGTTGGCACAAAGCTGGCCAGACAGTTGGCTGTGAGTAGCTCTCGAAATGGCCTGCCGCCTGATATCTCCTTCCTTGCCTAAGGGAAGTCAGGGTGAGACCAAGGAGGGGGTGGGCACGTGCTGCCAGGCAGCAGCCTGCCTCTGCCGCCCCAGTAATTATGTCATCACCTGTCCCCAGGTGCCTTTCCACCGTCAGCGATGTGACGTGTGCACCCCTGAAAAGTGCCGCCAGAGCACAGCTCTCTCTCTCTAGCCTCTTTCTTCTCTTCCCCCACCTGCTCCTCTCCTGTCTGTCTGTCTGTCTGCCTGCTGCTCTCGTGTCCCCTCTCCAACATGGCCTTTCACTCCCTCACTGTCTCCCTCCCTCCCCCAATAAACCTCTTGCACTAACTCTGTTGTGCATGGCATGTTTGCTTATTGGTATACCTTGGCAGGGCCCGCCGAAAGGTACCCACTTCGCCTTTCTTTCTCATTAAACTAGGGCCAACACCAAGATGCGAGATATTGGAATTACCAGGCAACATTTAAATACAGTCATCGCAAAATGCTTCAGTTTGTATTCTTGGAAAAAGTGAAAAAGCTTACCAAAATAATAGCAGATTAAACAAAAACAACAACAATACCAACAACAGCTAATGGGAGCTGGGGTTGTGATTTAGCAGCAGAGCTCTTATGTAGCATGTGCCAAGCCCTGGGTTCTATCCCAAGCACCACAAAATTCACTAAGCAGAGAGGGACGGGGATGGGGGTGGGGGTGGGGATGGGGGGGTGCAGCAAGAGGTGTGATAGAAATGACAGAACGGTACGACAGAAAACGGACTTCAAGACAGAACCACAGAAATTATAGAATGGGAACCACAGAGAGAAGAGATTGAAACACAAGCAGAGCATTGCCAATCCTCATGAAAATAACTTAAGACTTAGGGTTTCTATCATGAGAGCCCCGGACAGAGCAGAGCCGTGCCACCACACCTGATTCAGAGTTCTATAACCAGTGAGAATATCCTTCGGAAATGATGGGGAAATAAATGCACCCAGGAAAACGACAAATTTGTCACTAGAAGACCTAGTCTGAAATACAGGCTGCACCAAGTTCTCTAAACTTAAAGGAAGGCTGGGAAGGAAGAAGAACACAGTGAGCAAAACACTGGGTAAATACAATCTTGCCTCTCTACCTTCATTTTCTACAGTCTGTGTGATGATTGAATCAAAAAGCATCAGACACACACACACACACACACACACACACTTCCACAGTTAACGTTGAATTTAATGGTGTTAAGTTCAATGGGGTCAGCAACTGTGGGGAGTGGAGGAAGTCCTGATGGAGTGAAATCCTGAGTGAATGTGTGTCGTTACCATGGGCACATCCATGCTAAGGGCTCGAAGGCCTCGGCCCCATGGAAGTGGCAAAGCCTTACCCTGGTGAAACTCAGAAGGATGGCAAAGCTCTCCTTGAGTTGGAATCTGAGTGTTTATCCACTATAGATGTGTGTGTGCAGACTAACAACTGCTGCTTTCCTTTCCCTGATGTTTACAGCCTTACAGCCTGAGAATGCCTGCCTACAGAGACCTCCTACTGAGAGGAACCAGTCCTTACCCCCCTCACACTGCACACAATAAACAGGCGGGGTTCTGCATTGTGGCGGTAGCAGACCTTTTCTGATCCTAGCTTTACTGTACACGTGTCTGTACCCTTGTCCTTTCTTCATTCCCTCGCTGGCCCTAGTCAGTGTTCCAGGAGACTCGAGACAAGGCAAGAATGCCTTCTACAGTTTGGTTTTTCAGTGCTGGGTATTAATCCCAGGGCCCCATGCATAAAAAGTGAGTGCTCTACCACAGACTGGACCGACATCCCTGGCCCGACTCTCACCACTCTTGAAACCCCAAGACAGGGTTTCTTTCTCTGTGTAACAGCCCTGGTTGTCCTGGAACTCACTCTGTAGCCCAGGCTGGCCTTGAATTTACAGAGATCTGCCTGCCTCTGCCTCCCGAGTGCTGGGATTAAAAGTAAACACAACTACCATCCAGCTTTTCATAATTTTTCCTTCCTTCCTTCCTTCCTTCCTTCCTTCCTTCCTTCCTTCCTTCCTTCCTTCCTTCCTCCCTTCCTTCCTTCCTTCCTTTTTTTATCTCACCATTCTTGTTTGACACAAAATTAGAAATCCTAGCTATGCAATTAAAAGGAAAAAAGGGAGTATATATTGAAATTAAAAACAGGATCCCTATTTTGAGATGGCATAATTATTGACATGGAAAATCCCAAGTAATCCACACAAAAACCCTTAGAACTAATAAATGAATTCAGCAAAGTTGGATTCATCAGCTAACATAGAAAGACAATTACGTTTCTATACTAGTACTAACCTTGTGGGGACCAACTTAAAAACACATACTACCATTTCCAACTGCTCCAAAGAAAACAGCACTGTATGGATCAGGGATAGTGGGGGCACTTGTCATCCCAGCACTTGGGAGGTAGAGGCAGGCAGATTAGAGAGAGGTTCAAGGTCATCCTCAGCAGCATAGCTCATCTATCCAGGCCAGCCTGGATGCTTGAGATTCTGTCTCAAGAAAAAGAGAAAAGTTTTCACAGAATGTACATTTTGCTGAATGTCACTCAATGCTTAGGAAGATTCTGTCTCAAAAAAAAAATCACAGAATGTACATTTTACTGAATGTCACTCAATGCTTAGGAAAGAAAGCCAAGAAGGTATAAATAACTAGAAAGACATGCTAAGTTCATGGGCTCAACACAGTAAAGACATGAATTCTTCCTAAATTTGTTTATAGGTATAATGCAGTTCCTATCAAGAGCTCACAAAGGTTTTTGCAGATAGAGATTGTATCTAACATTTAGGTGGAAAGGGACTAGGCCTTAAAATAGCTAAAATAATATTGAAAAAAAAGTAAAGTGGGAGAAACCACTTTACTAAGTGGTAAAGGCCTAGTATACACCTGTGTTAACCAAATGACTTGGCATTATGGAATATATAGATATAAAGACTAATGGAACAGAAGAGAAAACTCAGAAATACACCTACAAACTGTGCCTGACTGATTTTTGACTAAGGCGCAAAAGCAGTCTGATGGGAGGATAATCTATTCAACAAATGGTCCCAAGTCAATCAAATGCACAGGCCAGAAAGAAAAAAGTCTTGTCTAAACCTCATGCCTTAGAGAAAAAAATGAACTCTGAACTCCAATAGGCATAGTAGCAGATGTCTGTAATGCCAGCTCTTCAGGAGGCTGAGGTGGAGGATCACAACTTTGTGTCCAGCCTGGGAAACTTAATAAGACAAAACGAAAATGAAAAGTGTAGGAGATGCAGCCCTGTGATAAAGAGCATGTCTGGAGTAGTCAAGGCTCTGGGTGTTAACTCCTGGCACCAGGGAGAAAAAGAAGAAAAAAAATCAACTGAAAATATATGATAAGGCAAATGTAAACATGAGCTTATTAAACTTTTAGGGGAAAAATGAGACAAGTCTTTGGAATGTAGAGTTAAGCAAAGGATGAGCCATAAAGGAAAAATTGATCAACTGAACCTCAGAATTAATTCTTTCCAATATATAAAGAGAATGAAAAGATGAACTGGAGTGGGAGGGTCTAGAGAGGTGGCTCAGAGGTTAAGAGCACCGACTGCTCTTCCAGAGGACCTGGGTTCAATTCCCAGCACCCACATGGCAGCTCACAACTGTCTGTAACTCCAGATCCAGGGGATCTGACATCCTCTTCCAGCCTCTGTGAGCACCAGGCACACAAGTGGTGCACAGACATACGTGCAGGCAAAAGACCCATATACATAAGATAAAATAAATACAATAAAAGCAAAATAAAAATAGAGTAGGAGAAAGTAAACTGCATATCCAACAAAGGAGTGGTAACTACCTCTCAAAGCTCATTAAAAATCCCAACAAAACCTAGCTCTTGGGAGGTAGAGGCAGGCAGATCTCTGTGATTTAAGGTCAGCTTGGTCTACTTATCAAGTTCCAGGTAAGCCAGAGCTACATAGTGAGGCTTCGTCTCGGAAAACAAACAAAACCAAACAAGCTCAGTTAGACAACGGGCAAAAGTCACAGGAGACATTTCATTGAAGAGGGCATGTAGATGACCAACACGCCCAAAAGATGAAAATACTTTCCAAGTTATCAGTGACTAGGGAAATGGAAGTCAAGACTGTCATGTGTATCACAACATACCTAGCAGAACGGCCAGTGATCACACAAAGTGTTGGTGAGGGTGTCAAGAAACCTAATCAGCCATCCATTGTTGGGGGGATCATGAGAGGGTACAGGCATGCTGGAATAGAGTGTGGCTATTGAAAAACTAAGCATGCAATTGCTGGACAATCCAGCAAATGAACTCTCAGGCATTTGTCCCAGAAGAATGAATACATATTCACACACAAACCCATTTCCTGAGTGCTCAGAGGAGCTTTATTTCATAATGTCCCTACATTGAAATCATTCCAGCTGTCCTTCCACAGGTGCATGGCCAAAATGAATGGGTGCCTTCGGGTCGTGGACTGCTACTCAGCCATGAAAGGAACAAATTACTGCTCCATGCAACAACTGTTCCGCCTCTTTGGAATGAGGAGGCTTACCCTGCGCCACTGTATGTTGCAAGTTTGTCGAGTGGTTTTTGATTTCACAGTAGCTCCCAGTTAAAAGACTGCTTTGAGTCTCAGAATAGGCTATGGACTTTGAAATAGTGTTGGAACTCTAAGACTACGAGGACTTTCTCAGTTGGACTGAGTGATCTTGCTTTATGAGTTGACCATGAGTCTCTAAGGGAAGGAGGGGACTGTTAACGACTTCAGTGTGAGCTATCTCCCACAGGCTTATATATTTGAAAACTTGGTCCCAGATGGTAGCACTGATTTGTAGGCTGTTGAAGCTTTAGGAGGTAGGGTCTCTCTGGGAGAAGTGGGTCACTGGATAGTGGGTCTCGAAATGTATACCCTGGTTTTGCTTCCTACCTTCTCTCTGCTTCCTTACCCACCCCGATGTGATCAAACTCTTGTTGCAAAGCTTTCCCACAATGGTGAATTGTATCCTTTTAGCCATGATCCCAAATAAATTGAGTAGATGCAAATACCAAGAGGTAGTATGAAGGAGTTCTTAATGGTAATGAGACAGTTCTTGGTGGTAATGAACAGCTCAGCATCTCAACTGTGGTGAGGCCTGTAGTCGCCAATATTTAGAACCACCTGAAGATGAATATCTAGGTGTACCTGTGAGGGGTTATTTTGATTAGATAAAATGAGGTGGAAAGACCTGCTACCATTCTGGGTAGCACTATTCCCCGGGCTGGGATCCTGAACTGTATGAAAAAGGAGAAAGTGAGTTGAGCACTAGCATTCATGGCTCTCTTCTTCCTGAGACTCAACTCGACCAGCTGTTTTGACTTCCTGCCCCCTTGACTTCCCCACCGTGATGGACTGTACCCTTAAACTGTGAGCCAAAATAAGCCTTTCCTTCCTTAAGTTGCCTTAGTCAGGATATGTTATCACAGTAGCAGACAAAGTAACTAAGACACGGATCTTAAAGTGTTAAATTACTACGGTGCCTTGGGTGATAAAGCTATGACGATTTGCTCATGTTTGTGACTCTAGAGTCATTTGTGTGGATAAATGAATTTGGTGATCACTCAAAATCCTGTGAGCAATTGTTTCCTTAATGGAGGGGCTGAGTGTATGCGGGAGGCCCCTTAGGCTGTACTGGGTACACCACTGGACCTGCCCTCTTTGATCCCCCTTCACAGTCAGCTTGCTCAGACCTATCAGAACCAAACTTCATTTTTTCAGAATGTTTTTTGATCCAGATGCTAAGCTGTTGGTAGCTTGAAACCAGCTGTGGTGGGAATGTTTATACCACAAAGAGTTTTCGAGAAACAGTACAAGGCAGGGCACTCCCATACACACACCAGAACTGGTTCTTACATTTCCCAGCACAGGACCAATTAGAAATACTGAATTTCAGTACTTGGAACATGTAAACAGAGAGGCCCTGGACCAAAGGGGCGAGAGTGAGCCTTATGGTTGTACAAACCCTCTGTATATTTCTCTGGGTGATAGTTACACACATGTGTCCACATATGGAAAAGCTCACTGGCTGAATCACTATGACCCAGTGTGCTTTACACACTTTTCACTGTACGTGCCTTCCTCAAGAAAACAGAAGCCCAGATCATGCAAAGCGCTGTGTCTGATGCCATGTGCCCCTTGCCACACCCCACTTATCAGAATGCACGGGTCAACTCAGACATGGGATCAGCATCCTGGATGATGCAGCCAGGCAAATAATTTTTTTGGCACAGAAACAAGCAACACCAGGCTACAGAGCTGCTGGCATCAGGAATCCAAGCCTCTTCTCATGTCTTATCTGTGTCACAGCCGCCGCCGCCGCCGCCACCATCTCTCGCCTCTGTTGTCCCTGGCCCACTGGCTAGGAATGGTGCGATTTGCCAGCGGGCAGCATGACTCACCACTTGGAAGGCCATTTTTCTAATTAAGGGGAGAGATGGATGGATATTTTCCCATACTTGGGCAGAAGCCTCCTTCACTTGGATCCTTTTACTGGAATTACTCAGCTTTACATTGAAGGGATGGCGTTTTTCCACATTAAAAAAATAATAGTATATGAAAACCTTTAGCTTCCCTCAAACAGAGTTGGGTACAAACAGGCAATGAAATAAAGTACTACCCCTCCCACACACATACAGACACACATACAGACACACACGGACACAGACACATACACACACACACACCACACACACACACACACACACCCTCACAAGACAGAACAATCCTAACTGAACTACTACCAAGTCTCTCAGATTCTCTATTGATCTCAGGACATAGGCAGACTTCCAACCTTCCTGATGTGAACCCTCACTTTCCCTGCTTCTATCTTTCTGCAAAGGATTGATGAATTCCAAGGTCACTAGCGAGTGGGCAGAACACAGGCTTCCCCGAAGGAACTAGAGGGTTCATCTTGGTGACATCCCATCACCAGGAGGCAGGAGCAGCCGCAGCGGGATGAAAGGTATGCAAGGATAATCAAACGCAGCGCTGTCATAGCCTTGGGAAAGAACATGCAGTTGTCTACTCCTTTCCAGGCTCAGAAATAACCTCTTAGGTGAGCAGCAATGTCCTCGAGAGGGACACGAGTGGTGGCAGCCACGCTCCTAGGGGCTAAGAACCCCACCAGGGAGGCAGGGGGCGACCCAGCCAGCCCCAACCAGCTGTCTGTTCAGGACACCCAGGTGGCTCTTGGATAAGGCAAATGGGGTCCAGACTGCTGAAGTTGCACCCATAGTAGGTCAGGGTCCATGGGACATCTTCTGGGGTTTGACTTCAACTTGCATACCTGACCGCAGGCAAGGCTCTTAGTTTCTAAGGACGTAGGTTTGTATGTCACAGAAAGGGGCTTTAGTGCTTTTAGCTACAAGAGGGGTGTGCAAAGGAAGAGACAGAGAAGACAAACTGGGCTGGTGACAGAGATTCAAGGGGAGCCCGGGACTTCTTAAGCGCTGGTATGCCCATCCCCCCCATATCCCAGGACACATTATGCACTTATTTGTGTAGTTATTCAGCAATGGGATGCCTGCTAGATGCCCGTTGGTGCCCATTGATGGTGTGTGTCTGGGGGCACACTAGCTTCCCAATATGGCAGCTGATTCTTCTACTTGGGCTGTTTCTCCACATCCCTTCTCTGCCTTTCCCTGTTTACCCAGCCTGTGTGAGAAAAGAAGAACTGGCTTCCAGTGTCCCAAGATGCCCTGACAGGGACATAGTAGATGCTGATGCTGTTGGCACTACAATGGGTACATCTCATACAACAGCCGTCTCTCCTGAAAGAGACTTGGGCCTGGTCCCTGAACAGTACCTGGCTACATAGGACCCCAAGGTCAGAGAAGCTGCTGAGATCAACAAGCTCCTCCTGACTCCTCTCACAAAGAAGGGGCCGACCCACTGTCTCTGGTCACTAGGGGTAAAGCGAGACCCCTGGTCAGACCATCAGAATCATATATGGTCCAAGCATTGCTTCTACCGCCAAGAACATCTGACAGCTTGACTCTTGGTGACTGGAGTGAGTTGTAACTTTGACAGAGGCATGCTGGCTGCGATCACAGCCACCTAGAATGCTAAAAGAAGTGGTGCAGTTGTCAGTACTGACTCTTGAGTGGCTGTGGAGAATTTTGTTGTGACATAGAAGGGTAGTGTCTGGGTATGCATGTCTCTCTCTCTCTCTCTCTCTCTCTCTCTCTCTCTCTCTCTCTCTGTCTCTCTCTCTCTCTCTTCTCTGTTAGGAACCCACTCCCCACCCCCGAAAAGCTATGGCCAAAAAGCACAGCAGATGTCTAACCCCAACAAGAGAGCCTTGAGATCGAAGGCTGAACTCCTTTAAAGCCACCAGCTCACGACCTAGGCACCAGAGAACAAACAAATGAAAGCACAAAGGTCCTGGCGCTCACGTACATGTCCCTGGTCTTCATTGCTCAGAGGCTGCACTTGGGCGACTAGGGGAAACGATGCCAGTTCTATGCTGCATATCGTTATGCGCATTTGTTGGAGTTTCTTTTTTTTGTACTTTTTGCTTTTTGTAATTATATGTATAGGTGTTGTGGGTTGATGTCAGGTCTTCTTCATTATTGGTTTCACATGTCGGTTTTTATGCAATCCAGGCCGTTATTCCTGTAGCTTATGTAGAACTTGAGTCGGGGGATTTGTGATGCCTCAGAAGTTGTTTATGTCAGGTCTTTTAGCTATCTGGGTTGTTTGTTTTTCATATGAAGTTGAGTTTTGTTCTTTTTCATGTCTGTGAAATGTGTTGGTATTTGGATGGGATTTCAATGAATCTGTATTGCTTGTTTGGTAGATTGCCATTTTTACTATTTTAACTGCCTATCCATGAGCATGGAGATCTTTCCATTTTTCGACATTTTCTTATTTCTTTTTTCAGGGACATCCAGTATCTTGTCTATAGGTCTTCACTACAGCCACCTAGAATGCTAAAGAGAAGTGGTCAGCCACCTAGAATGCTAAAAGAAGTGGTGCAGTTGTCAGTACTGACTCTTGATGATGCTTGGAATTTTTGTACATAGAGTGTCTGTATGCATCTCCTCTCTCTCTCTCTCTCTCTCTCTCCTCTCTCTCTCTCCCCTCTGTTCCCACTCCCCCACCCCCCGAAAAGCTATGGCCAAAGCACAGCAGATGTCTAACCCCAACCAAAGAGCCTTGAGATCGAAGGCTGAACTCTTAAAGCCACCAGCTCACACTAGGACCAGAGAACAACAAATGAACACTAAAGGCCTGCTCGTCATGCCCTCTGCTCAGGGCTGCACTGGGCTAGGGAAAGATGCCGAGCTTCATGACTTCAACCTAGAGAGCGGAGTGAGCCTTCCAGAGGCTTCAGCACCCTGCCTAGAAACACATCCCTCTGCAGGGCATGGTGGCCCAGGCCTGTAACGCCAGCACTCGGGGGGCAGGAGGAGGGTGAGTTCCAGACCAGCCTGGGTTATACAGTGAGTCTTTCTATGCAATAGTAACAAAAACCGAGTTCCTCTTCTGAGTGTTCTTGCTGCAGAGCTCAGCTCTCTACACCACCAAGCTCCCACGCATTAGGGGTTTGGTAAGCAACTCAAGGTGGAAATGGGCCAGGACTAGGCTTTTCTATGAGCCTAAGGATGCCTGAACACAGAGACCCTGGTGGAGTCACCAAAGTCCACCCATCTTCCTCCCACCTACTGCCAAGGGTCTTGGAGGCCCTGGAACCCTTCCCACCTCGCCCCAGACATCTTTGACAAAGTGAAAGCTGAAATTTCAGGCACATACCTACTCATTGCAGCCACTAGCTCGGCAATTCCTCCAGATGGTGTGCTCTGGAGCTGGAGGGTGGGGGTAGGGGACCAGGTGAGAGGACAAGGCTGCTGGGCTCTTAACCTCCAGGCCAAGGGAAGTGAATTTCCAGGCGTAGGCTGGAGGAGGGGCAAGCTTGCAAGAAGGGAAAAGAGGCAGGACCAAAGCTAACCCCTTCTTTTTCCTTCCTAAACTCAATCCAGATTTGCCTTCCAAGGGCTGCTTGAAACTGATCCCCATGGCTCTGACTCGTCCTCCCTTAAAGTCATAGTCTCCCCGTGGGGGTGGGGAGCCAGGCGACTCTCACCTGGGCAAAAGATGCCCCAAAGCAAGGGATTGCGGAGGCTGCACAGGTGGGAAAACCTGAAGTGCCCTGTGCCTAGGCTCCTGATCCACACTGAGCTGGAGGCTGACTTGAGGCTCCCTCACAGGACCAGGGAGAGGCACGGGGCTGTAGCAGGAAGCTGGCTACTTTTCCCAGCAGAGGCAGATTAGGGGCCCAAGCTGAAAGTCGGGGGGGCCAGGAGAGGGGGAAGAATAAAGATCACTTGACCGGAAGCCCTGATTCTCGGTTCCGTCATTACTCGCTGTCGTTGTGTTCAAGCCACTCTCCTCTCTTGGCCAAGTTTCTTTCTGATCACACTGAAAGTTAACCATCACTCGGACCAGCTTTCAGGTTGATGCGTTCTTCTGCTGGAGCAAAAGGCAGCAGACACCCTTGGGTGCCTGGCATTTGCCTCAGCGTGCCCTGCTTCGGTCACCTTGTATCTGCTAGCACACAGGGGCTTTCTGCTCAGCGGGGGTAAGGGTGCCATCTGACGGAGGGTATGAGGGGGCAGGCAGGCGGGGGTTTTCGTGTGTAAGGGGTTGGAACTGGCAGGGCTGTATGTTCTTCATTCACTAGGTGTTTACATTCCTCATACCTGCCACTCCGGGTGTAGGAGGCTACAAACACATTGTCATCTGTTTCTTAGCTCCATATTTTCCATTTCCTTCTTCCAGAAAATCAGTGAGGTCACTAGGCTGGCAGGGCGTGGAGTCAAGCTCCCACCCTCGTGGCTTCCTCCAGCTCTTATTGTGGGCTCTAGCTTCCCCTCCTCCTCCCTGAAGCACACACATAGACTCCCTCCACATCCATGCCTTTGCTCCTTCTCATTCGGCCTGCAGAAGCAGGCCATGGGCTCCAAGTCTCCCCTCCCTTCTCCCCTCCTCATCCCCTAAAGTGGCACACCAGCCTGTTTCCTTTTGAGGCCGAGGTTCTCAGTTATCTCCACAGGAGACTCTTCTAAAGAGTCTTGGAAAAAGTATTTCTTCTCAGTCCCTACTCCAAGTCCAATTCCATTATTCAGAGGCAAGGCCCAGGCACTGTCATTTTAAAAGCTTCTTAGGCAAGCAAATGTGATGGTTCATGTTTGTAATCCCAGCACCCAGGAGACTGAGGAAGGAGGATCGAGAGTTCAAGACCAGCCTGGACTGAAGAGAAGACACTAGAGACAAAACAAATGAACAGCTCCCTAGGTGACTCGGACTTGCAGGCAGAGGCGTGAAGCAGGAAGCTAAGGATGTCTGTTGTTGATTGCACCAGGCAATCAGAGCACAGAAGTCTAGCTAATGGCTAGGAAGAAGGGCCAGTACCTCCCAAAGGTCTTCCAGATGCCTCAGGCTTCCTCCATGCATTAGTCCCTGGGAGGAAACAATGGCGACAGCTCATACTAGAGCACTGGGCACAGCAGAAGGCCTATGATCATCTCCCAGGCCCTTCACAGCCGGGAACATTCTCAACCTCATCGAAAATCCGAGGAAACCAAAGCATAACCCACTAACTTGGCTCTAAGTGTGCACAGGCAGGCGTCGATGAAGCTGAGATGTGGACTCAAGCTTTTGGCGGGCTGGTAGCCATTGGGCTACACACTCCTGGTGGCCTGTTCTTGGGTATTCCCCTCCTACCTGGAGAGACCCTTGCTCCAAATGCCAGCCACGGAGACGCACTGAGCTACGAAGGTGGTGTCATCTATTGCCCATCCGGTGTCCCTTTTCTTAAGTAGGTCATTTGTGTTTGAGGGAACTGCACTGGAGGACAGACAGTCAACTTGCAGAGAAGGCAGAGCCATGATGGACACAGCCTTGAACTCTAGATGTCTATCCCAGCTTGGTCTTGGGTTTGCTAGTAACTCCAGCCTGCCCAGCTTCCCTGGTGGTCATCATTACTGGTCCCCTGGTGGTCATCATTACTGGTTTGGGGAAAGCGAGAGCACAGGTGAGGGGCCTGGAGGAATGTTCAGTGTGGTACCTATGAGCCTCCAGCACCCAGTTATGCGGCAGCAGAGCCTGCCGGGTCATGCCATACACAGCCTTGGCAATCTGGTACTGCTTATCGACCTTTTCTTGGGAAAAATGCCTTTCAATGCAGTAAGTAAATTACCTAGGATCAGAAAGGGAATTGATGACCGGCTCCTGAAGCGCAATTTACAATGTAGTCATGCGTGCTGCTTGATTAATATATTCAATATAACAAGATCTAGCAATGGATCTAATGACTACCATAATTTCCAAGTGCACGGTGATGAGTATAAATGATTTTTGAGATACCTGCAACAGCCATAATGTGGTCTGAAAATAGCTGTAATTCTACTGGTGACAGTTCCAGGTACTGTTAATGGCAGCACACTTTACTGCCCTGGGGATGCCTTTGCCCGCTCCCGCACTCGTCAGCTGTGTGATCTGGGCACCTTCCTTGGCCCCTCTGCGCCTGGCTCCTCATCTGTAAAGTATGGGTTGCTGCGAGGATGAAATGAGTTGATGAGCAGAAATGATGTGCTTCGTTCCACATGTAGGTGGCCGGGGACCTTCATCAGGCATCAGCTCTTACTACTGTCATCTGCAAAAGGGCTTTTCTGGGTCAGGGCCTGGAGTTCATTTATCCAAGCCTGCCTCTGGCCAGCAACGTGTGGAACGAAGCACATCATTTCTGCTCATCAACTCATTTCATCCTCGCAGCAACCCATACTTTACAGATGAGGAGCCAGGCGCAGAGGGGCCAAGGAAGGTGCCCAGATCACACAGCTGACGAGTGCAGGAGCAGGCAAAGGCATCCCCAGGGCAGTAAAGTGTGCTGCCATTAACAGTACCTGTAACTGTCACCAGTAGAATTACAGCTAAGTTCTTATGTGCAAAAAGGACTCCTTCAATTCAGGGCTCATGCTGTGGCTCATCAGTTCTTGCCTGGCATGCACAAGGCCCTGGGTTTGCAGGCATGTTGCGACACTATCTGTATTGTTTGGGGACCTGGGGTCTTTAAAGGTCTCTCTTACAACATTGCAAAGGCCAAGTCTTGCTGGGTCTGGAAACAAAGTCCTTTTGCAGGGACTTGCCCACTCTTAGGTGTAGCCTCTGAAAGTCCCCAAGGCTTCTGCTGATGGTGTCTCTTGTGACTTCCCCGCCACTGCCCTCCGCCAGCCACTGTCCTTGCAACCTCTCCCATGGCCCTAGGCTTCCCATGTAAGGTTGAGAACTTTGAGCGCCTTGGCACCATAGATAATCCCACCTGAAAACCAAAACGAACCCAAACCAAAATCCAAAACCCAGGACAAAGCAAAACGAGTCCAGAAATGTCCTGCAAGCTAACAGGTAATTTGGATTCTGAAGAGTTAGTTGCCTGACTTGTTGCAGTTGTCTACAACTTGGATTGAGGAGGCGGTTCAGCCCCGATGCTTCACTGGGTACGCTTGGCAACTGAGACCCCAAAGGAATCAAGGACATGCTCGAAGCCACTTATTAGTGTGCAGGCAGAGCGAAACCCGGGACTCTAGACTGCTTTCAGTTGGCCCTCCAGAGGCAAACGAAATCTCCATTTTCCTTGCCTCCCCATCGCCTTCAGCCTGCCGGTTCCTATCAGAACCTTTTCAGTCATTTCCTGTCAGAACGTGTCGGCTTCATGGTCACCAAACCATCAGGCCTACCCTGGATCATCAGGCTCTGGCCTCCAGACCCTGCTACCTCTCCAGCCACCTTGACTGTACCTTGCCTTCCAGAAGAACCTCCCTGATCTGTGCTTGTGTTTCTGTCACATGTCAAAAATGCCCAGGGCTTGGAAGAAGCAGACAATTCAAGCTGCTCACACACCACCCTGCTCCCTACCCGACCATGTCAGAGTGGATGAAACCAAGTCCAGGCCGGGGAAGTAGCGAAGCGAGGGTTGACAGTGAGCAAGAGGGATGCAGAGCTGGGAGAAAACCCCAGGTCAAAGAGTCATGGTCTGCAAGGAGCTTAGTTTCATGCTATTCCCATGACATCACCGCCTCTCAGAGCCACACTCCCAGCTCCTATTGTTTCAGGTAACAAGCAAGTGGAAATGCTGTTTTCAACAGCAACATAATCACGACTTCCCCTTCTACGTGCTCATTTGGAAAATGCAGACAATGCTCTTTCTCCTTCTCTCGCTTCTCTCCAGGACTCCTAAAGTTAGCCTCTGCACCACACGACTTCCCTCCTTATCTGCTCTAGGAATGGGTGGGCCCCACCTATTTGCCAACCATTCCCACAAATATTTCTACTGGCCTGGGCCCAAAATCAATTTGCCAGTCTCATGTTATTGAACAGCCCTGTTGATTTGAATCTTCTAGAGCTCTTTGCCTTCCCCCTCAGCACCATGCCTGGCAGGGAAAGGACCTTTGGATTTCCAAAAATAAATGAAGGCTGGGCATGGTGGTGTACACCTGTGATCCCAGAGGTAGAAGCAGGAGAATCAGAGTTCAACATAGTAACCTAGGCTACACGAGAGACTGCTTAAAGAAAAACTAACTACCAGTGGCAAGCCAGCAGGCAGGACTCCTGCAGGCAGGCCTGACTATCACCATCCCCACCAGACCCTATGACCTACAAGCTCCAATCCACCCACCAAACCCACCCATCCTCCGAGACCATAGCCGCTCCCTGAGACACAGATTCTGCCAGCTCTGATTGGACCAAGAGCTCCAACTGGACCAAGAGTGGCTCCCTGAGACACAGACACCATTTGCAGCAATTGGAGGAAGAGATGGGTAGATGCCAGTGCAAGAATACATTCAACAACATGAAGAGCAATATGGCACCAGCAGAACCTAGTGGTTCTACAACAGCAAGACCTGAGCACCCCAGTGTAGAAGAAGCATAAGAAAATGACCTTAAAAATGACTTTAAGAAGATGATAGAGGCCTTTAAAGAGGAAATGAAAAATTCCCTTAAAGAAACTGAGGAAAAGACAAACAAAAATAGGAAGAAATCAATAAATCCCTTAAAGAAAGCCAAGAAAACCAAGAAAGAGCAATTAAACAGGTGACGGAAATAATTCAAGGCCTGAAAACTGAAACAGAAACAAAGAAGACACAAACTGAGGGAATGCTGGAAATAGAAAATCTGAGTAAATGAACATGAAATACAGATGCAAGCATAACCAACATAACACAAGAGATGGAAGAGAGAATCTCTGGCGTGGAGGATACAATAGAGGAAATAGATTTGTCAGTCAAAGAAAACATTAAAGCCAAAAAAGTCATAACACAAAATGTCCAGGAAATCTGGGACACCATGAAAAAGCCAAATCCAAGAATAATAGGGATAGAAGAAGGAGAAGAATACCAACTCAAAGGTACAGAAAATATATTTAACAAAATCATAGAAGAAAATTTCCCCATCCTAAAGAAGGAAATGCCTATGAAGATACAAGAAGGTTACAGAACACCAAATAGACTGGACCCCAAAAAGAAGTCCCATTGCCATATAATAATCAAACCACTAAACATACAGAATAAAGAAAAAATATTAAGAGCTGCAAAGGAAAAAGGCCAAGTAACATATAAAGGCAGATCCATCCGAATAACACCTGACTTCTCAATGGAGACTCTGAAAGTCAGAAGGTCCTGTACGGATGTTATGCAGACACTAAGAGACCATGGATGCCAACCCAGACTATTATACCCAGCAAAACTCTCAATCGCCTTAGATGGAGTAAACAAAATATTCCATGATAATTCCAGATTTAAACAATACCTATCCACAAATCCAGCCCTACAGAAATCACTAGAAGGAAAAATCCAATCCAAGGAAGTTAGATGCACCCATGAAAACATAGACAATAGATAATCCCACACCAACAAACCCCAAAGAAGGGAAACACACAACACTTATCACAAAAAATAAGAGGAATTAACAATCACTGGTCATTAATATCCCTTATTATCAATGGACTCAATTTGTCTATAAAAAGACACAGACTAACAGAATGGATAAAAAAAATAGAATCCATCCTTCTGCTGCATACAAGAAACACACCTCAACTTCAAAGACAGACACTACCTCAGAGTAAAGAGCTGGGAAAAGTCTTTCCAGTCAAATGGACTTAAGAAGCAAGCTGGTGTAGCTATCCTAATAGTTAACAAAATATCTTTCAAACTAAAATTAATCAAAACAGATCAAGAAGGACATTACATATTCATCACAGGAAAAATTCATCAAAAGAAAGTCTCAATTCCTAATATTTATGCCCCAAATACAAGGGCACCCACATATGTAAAAGAAACATTACTAAAGCTTAAATTGCACATCAAACCCCATACACTAGTAGTAGGAGACTTCAACACCCAACTCTCACCAACAGACAGGTCTGCCAGACAGAAACTCAACGAGAAATAAGGGAACTAACAGATGTTATGACTCAAATAGATTTAATAGACATCTACAGAACATTCTACCCTAACACAAAAGAATATACCTTCTTCTCAGCACCCATGGAAACTTCTCTAAAATCTGCCACGTACTCGGTCACAAAACAAATCTCAACAGATACAAAAATTGGAATAATCTCCTGTATTTTATCAGACTCATGCCTTAAAGTTAGAATCCAACAACAACACAAATTACAGAAAGCCTACAAACTCATGGAGACTGAACAATGCTCACCTGAATCACCACTGGGTCAAGGAAGAGATAAAGAAATTAAAGATTTCCTAGAATTCAATGAAAATGAAGACACAACATACCCAAACCTATGGGACACTATGAAAGCAGTGCTAAGAGGAAAGTTCATAGCACTAAATGCCTACATAAAGAAGATGGAGAATTCTCACACTAATGACTTAACAGCACACCTGAAAGCTCTAGATGAAAAAGAAGCAAACTGACCCAGGAGGAGTAGACAACAGGAAATAATCAAACTGAGAGCTGAAATCAACAAAATAGAAACAAAGTGAATGGTACAAAGAATCAGTGAATCAAAGAGTTGGTTCTTTGAGAAAATCAACAAGATATAAACCCTTATCCATGCTAACTAAATGGCAGAGAGAAAGAGCATCCAAATGAACAAAATCAGAAATGAAAAGGGAGACATAACTGACAATGAGGAAATCCAGAGAACCATCAGGTCATACTTCAAAAACCTGTACTCCATGAAACTGGAAAATCTAAAAGAAATGGACAATTTTTTGGATAGGTACCATATATCCAAATTAAATCAAGACCAGGTAAGCAATTTAAATAGACCTATAACTCCTATGGAAATAGAAGCAGTGATTAAAAGTCTCCCCTACCCCCCAAAAAAGCCCAGGGCCAGATGGCTTCAGTGCAGAATTCTACCAGAATTTCAAAGAAGAGCTAATACCAATACTCCTCAAATTGTTTCACACAATAGAAACCAAAGGAACATTGTCAAACTGTTTTTATGAGGCTACAGTCACCCTGATACCAAAACCATACAAAGATGCAAGAAAGAAAGAGAATTACAGACCAATCTCCCTCATGAACATTGATGCAAAAATACTGGCAAACCGAATCCAAGAACACACACACACACACACACACACACACACACACACACACACACACAATCATCCACCATGACCAAGTAGGCTTTATCCCAGAGATGCAGGGATGGTTCAACATATGAAAATCTGTCAATGTAATTCATCATATAAACAAACTGAAATAAAAAAAAACTACATGAAATCATCTCATTAGATGCTGAAAAAGCCTTTGACAACATTCAACACTCCTTCATGACAAAGGTCCTGGAGAGATCAGGAATACAAGGAATATACCTAAACATAATAAAGGCAATTTAAAATAAGCCAATAGCCAACATCAAATTAAATGGAGAGAAACTCAAAGTGATTCCACTAAAATCAGGAACAAGACAAGGCTGTCCACTCTCCTCATATCTATTCAATATAGTACTCGAAGTTCTACCTAGAACAATAAGACAACAAAAGGAGATCAAGGGGATACAAATTGTAAAGGAAGAAGTCAAACTTTTGCTATTTGCAGATGATATGATAATCTACAGAAGTGACCCCAAAAATTCTACCAGGAATTCCTACAACTGACAGACACCTTCAGTAATGTGGCAGGATACAATATTAACTAAAAAAAATCAGTAGCCCTCCTATATACAAATGATAAACGGGTTGAGAAAGAAATCAGAGAAACATCATCCTTTAAAATAGCCACAAATAACATAAAATACCTTGGGGTAACTCTAACTAAGCAAGTGAAGGACCTGTACAAGAACTTTAAGTCCTTAAAGAAAGAAATTGAAGAAGATGTCAGAAAATGGAAAGATCTCCCATGCTCATGGATAGGCAGGATTAACATAGTGAAAATGGCAATCTTACCAAAAGAAATCTATATATTCAATGCAATCCCCATCAAAATACCAACATAATTCTTCACAAACCTGGAAAGAACAATACTTAACTTCATATGGAAAAACAGAAAATCTAGGATATCTAAAACAATCCTTTACAATAAAGCAACTTCTGGAGGCATCACCATCCCTGACTTCAAGCTCTACTATAGAGCTATAGTAAAAAAAAAAAAAAAAAAAAAAAAAAAAAAAAAAAAAAAAAAAAAAACCTTGGTGTTGGCATAAAAACCAACATGTGGATCAATGGAATCCAGTTGAAGATTCTGACATTAATCTACACACCTCTGAACACCTGATTTTTGACAAAGAAGCCAAAACTGTACAATGGAAAAAAGAAAGCATCTTCAACAAATGGTGCTGGCATAACTGGATGTCAACATGCAGAAAATTGCAAATATATCCATATCTATCACCGTGCATAAAACTCAAGTCCAAGTGGATCAAAGACCTCAACATAAATCCAGTTACACTGAACCCTGATAGAAGAGAAAGTAGGAAGTAGTCTTGAACAAATTGGCACAGCCACTTCCTAAATATAACACCTTAAATAAAAAAAAAAACTACATGATCAGCTCATTAGATGCTGAAAAAGCCTTTGACAACATTCAACACTGTAGCAGGAATCTTAAAAGTTCTTTTTGATAAAACCAAACCCGACACTAGTTATTGGGGTGAACACTGGTAGGTCAGAGAGACAGAACAAGCCACAGCTATCTCATCTCGCCGGATCCTCAGCTGGTCTTGTCTCCTTAGACTGGAGGCCTCTGAGTCCTCATCCGGAATGGGTCTCAGCTGAATTACTGCTCAAAAGCCTGAATGCTTAACCAGCCAAATGCTTCTAGTTTCTGGTCCTCATGCCTTATATACCTTTCTGCTTTCTACCATCACTCCCTAGGATTAAAGGCTGGCTTTCTGGGATTAAAGGCATGAGTCACCATGCCTGGCTGTTTCCAATGTGGCCTTGAATTCACAGAGATCCCAGATGGATTTCTGCCTCTGGAATGCTAGGTTAAAGGCGTGTGCTACCACTGCCTAACTAGTGGCTTTTCTGTTCTCTGACCCCAGATAAGTTTATTAAGGTACACAATATTTTGGGGAACACAATACCACCACACAACACTCCTTCATGATAAAGGTCCTGTAGAGAATCAGGAATACAAGGAATATACCTAAACATAATAAAGGCAATTTAAAATAAGCTAAGACACTGACAGAAACAATTAATAAATGGGACCTCCTGAAACTGAGAAGCTTCTGTGAGGTAAAGGACACAGTAGATAAGACAAAACAACAGCCTACAGAATAGGAAAACATTTTCACCAACCCCACATCTGACAGATGACTGATCTCCATATATAAATAGCTCAAGAAACTGGACATCAAAATACCAAACAATTCAATTAAAAAATAGGCTACAGATCTAAACAGAGAATTCTCAACAGAAGAATCCCAAATGGCCGAAAGACATTTAAGGAACTGCTCAATATCCTTAGTCATCAGGGGAATGCAAATCAAAAAGACTCTGAGATACTATCTTACACCTGTCAGAATGGCTAAGATAAAAAACACTGATGACAGCTTATGTTGGAGAGGATGTGGAGCAAGGGAACACTCCTCCATTGCTGGTGGGAATACAAGCTTGTATAGCCACTTTGGAAATCAGTGTGGCTGATTCTCAGAAAACTGGGAATCAATCTACTTCAAGACCCAATGATACCACTCTTGGGCATATACCTAAGGGATGTTCAAGCATACCAAAAAGAAATTTGCTCAATTATGTTCATAGCGGCATTATTTGTAATAGGCAGAACCTGGGAACAACCTAGATACCCCTCAACTGAAGAATGAATTAAGAAAATGTGTACTCCATTTACACAATGGAGTATCACTCAGCTGTAAAAAACAATGACATCATGAAATTTGCAGGCAAATAGATGGAACTAGAAAAAAATCATCCTGAGTGAGGTAACCCAGACTCAGAAAGACAAACATGGTATGTACTCACTCATAAATGGATGTTAGATGTAAAGCAAAGGATAATCAGACTACAACCCACAGCTCCAGAGAAGCTAGGAAACAAGGCGGATCCTAAGAGGGATGTACAGATCACCTTGGAAAGGGGAAACAGAAGAGATCTCCATGAGTAAACTGGTGATGAGAGGGGGCAATAGAGGGTGAAGGATGGGGGATGAGAACGTTGATCTGGGGGAGGGATGGAGTGAGAGAGCAATGAAAGAGATATCTTGATAGAGGGAGAAATTACGGGGATAGGGAGAAACTGGGTGCTAGGGAAGTTCCCAGGAATCCACAAGATGACTCCAGCTTAGACTATTAGCAATAGTGGAGAGGGTGCCTGTGCTGGCCTACCCTGGTAATTAGATCAGCGAATACCCTAACTGTCATCATAGAGTCGTCATCCAGTAGCTGATGGAAACAGATGCAGAAATCCACAGCCAAGCACCAGGCTGAGCTCCTGGAGTCCAGTTGAAGAGAGAAAAGAGGGATTATGTGAGGAAGGGGAGTCAAGATCATGACTACAGAGACAACTGAACTAAGCTCAAGGAACTCATGAACTTTAGACAGACAGCTGTGGAGCCTGCATGGGACTGGACTAGGTCCTCTGTATAAGTGAGACAGTTGTGTAGCTGGGTCTGTTTGAGGGGCCCCTGACAGTGTGATCAGGATCTATCCCTGGTGCATGAGCTGGCTCTCTGGAGCCCATCACCTATGGTTGGACACCTTACTCAGCCCTGATAAAGCAGGGAGGGGCTTGGTCCTGCCTTAACTGAATGTACCAGGCTTAGCTGTCCCTGCATGGGAGAACTTACCCTGTTGGAGAAGAGAAGGAGGGGTTAGCAGGGGAGGAGAGGGGGAGAGAGGAGGGATGAGAGGGGAATCTGTGGTTGGTATGTAAAATGAATGAAAAAATACTTTAAAAATTAACTAACTAAACTAACTAAATGTTAAAAAAGAAGAAAAAAGAAAAACCGTGACAGGGTGAGGGATGGATAAAATGAAATGTTTGTATTGTGAAGGCTAAAGAGAAGAATAGGACAGTCCTGCCCCCTCCCAGGAGCCTAGACCTTGTTTATGAAGACATGATCTGAAAAGCAGGGAAAGAAACACGTGAGCAGTGAACCAGGCAGCCATATTTGACTTTGCTGTCGGGCCAAGCAGGCGCCTGGGGTACTGACATCAGGCTGAAATGCAAAAGGCAGTTGGGTGTGAGGTATCACGGATCAGATCATGGAGTTGAGGTGATCTGAGGCAACATTTAGGACCAATTGTTAGATAAACAGAAAAAGTTGGGGGAAGGCACAACTCAGATGTTTCTAGGAACTGGAAATGTTAAGTGTGGTGGAATAAACGTCTGATTCTAGATCTTGTCAAGTTGATAATCAATGCTAGTCATCATAGACATCGAGTTCAAGGCAAGACTGAGCCATAGAGTGGGTCCTTTTCTGCCCCACCCCACTCCCCAAAAACCAGAGAGCTAGGGCACTATGACAAGGAAACTCTAAAGCATGGTGGAAGGGAGGGAAGAAGAGGATTCTGGGAGGAGAAAAGTCAGGCTGCGAAGAAGAGCTGAGTTGAATCCAAGGACCATGGAGGAGCTTAACTATCAGAGCCAGAAGTGTCCACTCTAGTCTACAGGTAAGAGGGTGTCTCCAGAACTTCTGAATAGAAGGATGACCCAATGAAAATTTAGTTTAGATGTCTGAAAGGACATTCCAGTCTCATCTATGTCTGACCCCTTGGCTGACCCTAGACTCCTCACCTACCTGTACTCAACATGAGTAAGATGAAGGGATGCTACACTGAAAGGGGAGGCTTTGGAGTGAGAGATGCTTCAATCCAAATCTCAGCTCATCACTTTCTTGCTATGAGACCTTGTCCAGGTAACTCAACTTCTCGGCGTTTCAGTTACCTAGGGAACAATAATGCCAGCCTCATAGACCGGTATAGACGCATAGTAAGGGAGGTTTAAGGCCCACCTGGCCCCAGGGAAAAGCTCTCTTTCTCTGCCCATCCATTTTCCTTGTACGCTCATACAGCCAGTGATTTTAAATTCAACAGGAAAGGGACCAGAAACAAAAAGGCAGGGGATAGGTGAGACGTGTGTAGGAACAGAAACACTGAAAAAGGAAAGGCAGAGCCAGGACAGCTGTCAACCTGATTCCATTTGGTGACCAGGAAGCTGAAAATATTGCCACTGAAAGGAACAAGTCATTGGAGAGGAAGGAGTGTCATTTTAAGTCTGCTCACTGCTCAACTTTCTATATTCACTTAGCAAGCACACATCAAACACCCAGGACATAGACCTCAATGATGTGTGTATGTGTGCGTGCGTGCGTGCGTGCGTGCGTGAGTGCGTGGTGCGTGCGTGTGTGTGTGTGTGTGTGTGTGTGTGTGTGTGTGTTTTTAAACACTCTAACTTTTATAGCGTGCCCTGGTCTCTCCCTGTTCCTTCACCCCCAGGAAAGACAAGGGCAAAAGGAATCTAAAAGGCATGTCCAACTTTTTGATACTGGGGTATGATGTTGTCATTTACAAACTTCAAGCTTAAGAACCATGTAAAAACAAAAATCACAAAAACCTCCAAATGTTTTAAGTAACTTGACGACTTGGAGTTGGGCCACATGCATGGTTATCCTTGGCTGCATGTAGCTCCTAGGCTGTAGGTTGGACACACCGTAATACAGAGCTTTGCTCTTCACAGTGTGGTCTGGGGACCAGCAGCATCACCACCACAGCTTGAAAGCTTGTCAGGAAATCTGAAGTGTGTCTAGGAACGGTAGCTGTGCACCTGGCATTCCAGGTTCTCAGGAGACTCAGGCAGAAGAATCCTTGGATCTCAGGAGGGATTAGCAGCCCGGGCCAACTAAGTTCCAGGTTCCAGGCCAACTAAGGCTGCATAGCCAGGACCCTGTCTCACAATAAGTTAGGCATGGTGACTCATGCCTGGAATCCTAGCACTTAGGAGGCTGAGGCAGGAGGCTTGCAGTGTGTTCCAGCCCAGCCTGAAATATAATATGAGACACTATTGAAAAAAAAAATCAACAAACACCACCCCAAATAAAAACATTAAAAGAAAGTTTTTATGTTCTGCTCCAGACCTTATAGAACACAGTGTGGCCTGGTGTAGTAGTGTATGGCTGCAGTCCTAGCACTCTGGAGGCTGAGGCAGGAGGATTGCAAGTTCAAGGCCAGTTGGGCTACACAGGAAGACCCCATCTCAAACAATTTTATAAAAACAACAGCATCTACACTTTAACTCATAATCCCTTTTGTTTGTTTGTTCGGAGACAGCGTCTGGCTATGCAGCCTTAGTTGGCCTGGAACTTGTGGCAATTCTCCTGCTTCTGCCCCTGGAGTGCACCATCCCTGGCTGTGTCTCCCAAACTTAGATGTATAAACCACCTTCTAAGACTTCGTTATTTATGTCACTGGACACACACTGAAAAGCGAGGACTAAAGACAGAAGAGAATCCTTGTATTTACACTGGAGCTTTAAATAAGTGGAGAAAATCTTAGTCAGCCACGGCTATGGGCTTGCTCTAGGGATTCCCCCTTTGACAAATGGGGCAATAGGTTCCTAAGCACCCTTCCCTAGCTCTCCCTCACAGCAAGGAGTTCAACGGTGGTTCTGCGGCTCTCAAAATAGAAGGGAACTCTAACCCAACTGAAGGCCCGGGGGGGGGGGGTGTGTGTGTGTGTGTGTGTGTGTTTCCATACAGTGGTGCAGAAGCAGAGGAGCAACAGATAAAGTCCTCTGAACTTGCCCGAGGACTTAGCGTGCGGAGTCTCAGCTGGCTAAAGAACCAGAGTTTGGAAGTCTCAGCCAAAATCTCTTGCCACCGGCATGACAACCGAGAGAGGGTAGGAGAGCGCTGTCCTCAGCGCACGCTTTTGTTAGGAATGTAAGACTCAGCCTGTGCCAGCTCTATCCCGATGAGTGCCAGCGCGTGCGGATTTTAATGAAGGCAATTCCAAAATCCAAGAACTGCATTGGATGGTGAAATTATGGTTGGATTTTGTTTTATTCTTAGTACAAAAGTGCTGACTTGTTTTGCTACAACAAAACTGTGTTAGTACAAAAATCTGTAAACAACGAAGACTTTATTTTGAAACAAATTAATACAAAGAAAACTCACGGCAAAACACAAACAAGTGTAGACATTCATGGCGTGGATAATTTCTTCTGTGGGAGTTCGAGGGAAGACAGAGTGAGGAGGGGGAGGAGCGCCGAGAATAGCCAAGCTTGGAATCGGAAGATGGGCTGAGTCAGAGGTCAAACCCTCAGCCTCCCTGGCTGAACAGCTGAAAAGCCCTGGACAGGGCCTAATCTACATGCCTGGGGCCATTTCTGAAAGCCGTCTTGGAGCTAGAAGAATCTGAGAGACTGCAGAGCTATCTCTATGCTTTTATCCTTGAGTGAGGGAACTGAGGCACAAGGAGGTGCAGATAGATGGTGAACTCTGTGCTTTGCCAAGGCCCTTTTCTGTCTGTATTGCCCCCCCCCCCCATCTAGCCCCTATCTACTCAGCTAATGCCTTCATCCTGTACTCTTCTGGGTTCCATGCCCTCTTCTGAGAACACAAAACACTCAAGGTGTTTCTCTATCATTTGACAAATGAATGTGTCTTATGTGTCAGTAACGATTGCAATCCCCCAGAATGCATCAGCAACCAAAACAAATGCGGTCCACTGTGCAGCATGAAGTCCTTGTATTTATGTGCTCAGTAAACATTGTAGACCACTTAGGTGCATAACCCTGCAGCAAGCAGAAGCTGTTTTCTGCTCAGGGTCATCGTTCTCACGTTTGGCTTCCTCCCTTCCTCTGCACTGTGAACACATCCTGAATGAGTGAATAATGAGCTTAAGTTTGGGGCCGGGGCGCTGCTCGGTGGCACAGCACTTATCTAGCATGCACAAGGCTCTGGGTTCTATCCTGAGCAAAAACCCAAGGTCACACACAAGGCGATCTCAAGACAAAAGACGACAGTGGAACTTTGGTCCCCAATAAGTAGAGCTCTTTCTCCTGCCCTGCATTACTGTCAGCTCAAATCTTAGGCCACTTCCCTCAAGTGGCATTCATCAGAGGAAAGAAGGTTGCTGGCTGGGTCCCCTGGGCAGATGCATTTTGTAAAGGGGTAAATCGCTCTATCAGGGACCCTTTCTGAGAAGAGAATGCTGCCAGCTTTAGACAGCGTGGGCCGAGCAAGAAGGTCATTCTCCTGCGGGGGTCCATAGCTCCATCACTCAGCGCAGGGATGAATCATCCTCAAGTACACTTCCTTTCTCTTAAAAACATCAAGGCTGCCCTGACATTCACTCGCCACTCGCCCCGCCCCTGGGCTGGTGCTCCACCCTTCCCAGCCAGAGGCAGCTCCAGCTTTCGTGGTGTGGCGTGCCAACAGCTGCACCGCAGCGCCCCCTGCCGCCCCGCCCCGGCCTCGCTGCCGCTCGCCCGCCCCTAGGAGCGGGAGGAGCAAGGAGCTCGGCGGGGGCTGTGAGGCTCAGCCTCCAGTTCCGGAGGTGCGCGGGGACCATGACTCACCGCCCGCCGCTCCCGCGGCTAACCGCCTCCGCACGCGCCTGATGACGCGCGGAGCCGAGCCGAGATGCTCTGCTCACGCAAACCAGCCTGGGGACAGTGAGCCTTGACGGCAGCACCTGCTCTGCCCTCCCGTGCTCCCGTTCTGAACCCCAGCGCGCTGGAAGCCCTTGTCACTTCCAATGTCGCACGAGCGCCCCCCCCCCAACTCCCCCGCATCGATTCATTACAACTCCTAGTGGGGGCAGGTACTGAGTGAGGACCAGAGAAAGTTGGGGTGAAGGCAGGGATCAAACCACTGAGGAGTAGGGGAGGGGCTACATGACTCAGTCGTCTGTGACCCCAAAGTTCACGGTGAGAAGGGCTTTCCACAGCATGAAACTGCACCCTACACACACACCAGCAACACTCAGGAAGGGTCCGTTAGACCATGACGTCATACAGGACTTTGAAATTCGAGCATTATAACAAACATTTACTATTTTAGAAATAAAAGAAAAGCATCTAACGAGAAAGGCAGGTAGGTGTGGGGCTTGAGTGTGTAAAATGTTTTGAGGTTAAGGAGCAGGGAACAGAGCTAACCATAGTGGCACACTCCTTTAATCCCAGCACTCGGGAGGCAGAGGCAGGCGGATCTTTGTGAGTTCGAGGCCAGCCTGGGCTACAGAGTGAGTTCCAGGTCTGCCAGGGCTACATAGTGAGATCTTGTCTCTAAAACAATAAGGATCAGGGGACAGTGGCAGGAACTGTGAATTAGGAAGGTGCACCAGAAACTGGAATGCCTAAGGTGACCCTGGAACCTCGGTAGGGTCTGCAGTTTGAGTCAAGAACGTGAACCCACAAGTGGGTATTGCTCAGGGGTCAAGTTAAAGTCCACATTGCCTTTGCCTCTGGTGTTTACCACTGTCAGTTCTGTCTTCTATGTTAGTAATATATTGCCGCTTTTGTGAGATGGTAAGAAACACAGAGCAGTGACTGCAGCTCTGCTTTGGAGGCCAGAACCTTGGGGAAGAGAATCCAGATTTGTGAGGGCAGTGCCCATCCTGTGGGCTGAATGGAACATAGGTCGGGGCGGAGCAGCTTGCCTAGACAGCGTTTGGAGAAAGCAAAGAAACCCTAACCCAGTCCCTATTGTCTCCTTTGGGGAAAGTGTGGAGGACTGTGGACTAACATTAGCTGCTTCACCATGGTGCCGAGTGTCTTTGCAGACCTATGGTTTGTACCTGAGTGAGCCTATGGAGTCATTCAGACAGCTCCACCCTGAGCCAGGCATCAAGGCCCGTTTGGCTTCCGTGTGAGTAAGCACCGCTGGACAGACATGGTGCTGGGCAGTGTGGCCCCACGGCAGTGGTTCCCAACCTTCCTAATGCTGCGACTCTTTAATACAGTTCCTCATGTGGTGACCCCCAGGCATAAAATTCTTCTTGTTATTACTTTCATAACTGTGATCTTGCTACTGTTATGAATCCTAATAGAGGGCTAGGAGAGATGGCTCTGTCATTAAAGGCTAGGCTCACAATGAAAAATATGAATTGTAATATAAATACTTTCAGAGATAGAGGTTTGCCAAAGGGGTCGCAACCCACAGGATATGAACCGACTGCTCTGGAGCCACAGAAGAAAGTTAGATAAGAATATTCTCTCATGTTTCTGCACCTACTGGTAATTCCCACTCAGCCCACCCATCATGACTTGCTCTCATCCTGAGCTCTCCCTAGAAAAGCACCACCCCACCATCTCATGACAGTGCTTGACTACATGCTTGGCTACGCCTTCTGTTTCTTTCTGATCAGGAGAAGGAGGTATTGTCTCTGCTTGGGAGTACCACTGAGCGATAGACTAAGTGTCCACACCCTGTTAGAGATTTAAAATAAATATTTAACATCTGGAGCCTGAAGTTCAGGCCTTCACATGCGGGGTAGTGGTGAGCGTGACTGTAGGTCAGGGAGGTGGGTTATATGTGTTCTTTAGCCCTGGCTGCCCATCATGCAAGCTCCAGTGGTCTCTGTAAAGGAGAAAAAGTTGCATGAAGAAGGAAAAACCACGTGGTCTCCTGAAAGTAATCTATAAGCTCACTGTTATTCCAGCTAAATATCCACAGGAATTATTCATTGAATTTAACAAACTCATTCTAAAATCAGGGAGCATGCATAAGGAATGCTAAAAACACTTTGGAGAAAATAGAATGAAAATGATTCACTACACAAAGTATTAAATCCATAGTACTTAATGGACTGTGGTATGGACACAGCAGTAGACATCTAGAATGCTGTGCGAAACTGTACAGTGATAACTTGGATAAAATGAACCAGCTTTTTTTTTTTTTTTTTAAAAAAAGCATAGACCTCCAAAATCTACCTAATAAGAAACAGATTTAAAAACCTCTACAGCCATTAAGAACACTGAGTTCTTCCAGTCTAGACACTGACCCCTTCTGGTGGACAGTTTTGGAACTGGAACTGTAAGTTTTCATGGTATAGATGGGTTCTATCCTCCATTTTCAGCCTATTTCCTAATGATTTTAGAGTTACCTCTTCATGGGAGTGGTGTTAGAGTAGCAATAAAGGCCCCATTAAAGGAAACCCTTTCTGATCAAGAAAATAGAGTCTCTCTTGATGGAAACCTAACAGTCTAGTTGGCGAGGTCAATTATCTGGCCAGGGGACCATCCTTCAGGAAGGCAAGATCACTCCTAGGAAGGCAGGATCACCATAAGCCAAGCTAGAGAAATAGGAGGAATAATTATCCCTTTAATGAGATACTGTACTTTTTTTTTCTCTTCTTATGAGATAGCCACTGCTTCCCAGCCTGCTTTTCTGAATTACTCAGCAAAGCATAACTTTCCATCGTTTTCTTTCTACCTCTGTTCTAAGTATGCTTTCCCTAACACACTTGGCTGCTTTAGTCTTTCAGTTCCTTTTGCCATGGATGATGCAGCCATATGGCTGATCTCCATGCCCATTTAACTAAAGTAGCATGGCTCCTCTCTCCCTGCCCATTCTCCTCCTCTGGGAAGTTGAGGTTTGCAGCTCGCTACCTGGTTTTCTTTTAATTATAAAAAATGTCCTTAGCTTTAAAAGAAAGAAAAAGGAAAAATGAGTTTAAAATTTAAAACTCAAAATGGAAGTATCAAGGTCCAATAGTTGTATTGGTAAACTCCTCAGTTCAAAGAATTCTACACTATTTCTACACAATTAATATAATCCACCATATTAACATATTAAAGAAGAAAAAACATACGATTGTGTCAATTAATGCAGAAAAGCATCTGATAAACTCTAACACTCATGATAAACTTAAAAAAAATCTGAAAAATAGAAAGAAGGGAAATTCAACTTGAAATCTACAGCTGGCCATATAAGCCAGTCCACTACCTGATAATCAAATCTTATTCATAGCTGGGAGCTGGGGCACAGGCCTGTAATCCCTGCCACAAAGAGGCAGAGACAGGAGGATCTTGAATTCAAGGCCTGCTTGCGCCACATTCTAAGACTAACTCAAAAGATTCACAAAAGGAGAATTAATTGTACTTCATCCAAAGTTAAGGCTTTTGCCTTGTGGAAGACCCTACTGAAAGGATTTTTAAAAAGTTAAATGCTAGGAGAAATATTTGCAAAACATATGTCTAACCAAGCACTTGAATCTATAATGTATAAAGAATTCTGAAAACTCAGCATTTAAAAACTCAAACAACCCAACCAGAAAATGAGCTAAAGACATAAATAGACATTTACCGAAGAGGAGACATGGTTGTCAAATCAGCCCATGAGAAGATGTTCAACATCAGTAACCACCAGGGAAATGCAAATTAAAACCACAGCGAGACATTAGCACACACCTATCTGAATGTCTAAAATTTTACTAAAATGTGACAACACCAAATGTTGATGAAAGTGTCTAGAAATTGGATCCCTCATACATTGCTGGTGGGAATGTAAATGGTAGAGTATTCTGGAAAGCAATTTGACAGGTTCTTTGAAAACTAAACGTGCAAGTACCATACGATCCAACAACTGCACTCTTGGGCATCTGTCCCAGAGAAATTCAAGCTGAAGTCCACTAAAAATCTGCTAGGCAAATGCCCATTCCAGTATTATTGGTAAAAGTCAAACCCAGCAAACACTACAGATGCCCTCCAATGTGTGAATGGATAAACTTTCTGTGATCAGTCAAGACCACAGAAAACTATGTGGCAAAAGCACCAGGCCGAGCTCTGGGAGTCCAGTTGAAGAGAGGGAAACGGGATTATATGAGCAAGGGGGGTCAAGATCATGATGGGGAAATCTACAGAGACAACTGAACCAAGCTAGTGGGAACTCACAAACTATAGACCAACAGCTGTGGAACCTCCACGGGACTGGACTAGACCATATGCATCCAGGAGACAGTTGTGTAGCTTGGTCTGTTTCAGGGCTCCCTGTCAGTGGAATCAGAATCTATCTCTGGTGTATGAGCTGGCTTTCTGGAGCCCATTACCTATGGTGGGATGCCTTGCTCACCCTTGATGCGGGGGTGGGGGTGGGGGGCTTGGTCCTGCCTCAACTGAATATACCAGGCTTTGCTGTGCCCACACAGAAGGCCTTACCCTTTTGGAGGAGGGGATGGGGGATAGTTTGGGGGACTGAAGGAAGGATGAGAGGGGGATCTGTGATTGGTATGTAAAATGAATAAAAAAAAAAGTAAAAAACTACCCAGCAAAACAAAGGAGGACTATGGTATAAATAAACAGTGAATGAATCCGAATATTGACATTTGTGATGACTCCAATGAGGACGCTCTAGAGCTGTGCTTCTCAACCTTCCTAATGCTCTGACCCTTTAATATTGTTCCTCATGTTGGGGAACCATAAAATTATTTCATTGCTACTTCCTAACTGAAATTTTGCTACTGTTACGAATCTCAATGTAAGTATCTGATATGCAGGAAGTCTGATATACAGCCCCCAAAGGGGTCGTGACCCACAGGTTGAGAACAACTACTCTAGATAATGGTGGCAATGGAAAGAAATCCCTAAAGGTCACATGATGTATGATTGCATTTTCTACCTAATCTTTGTTGAAATGACCTAATTCAAGAAATGGAACAGAGTTGTTATATCATTTGCAGAAAAATAGATCCAAGGGGAGATATTCATATTAAGCAAATTAAGCCAGCCTTAGACAGACAAATATATGTTTCCTCTCACTTGTGATTCCTAGGTTTTATATAGATACATAAAATCATTTATGTATCTATGACATGGAAGTAGAAGTGAAACTTTCCCAAGGGGGACTAATATGAAGGTGGGGAAGAGAGGCCAGGGAGAGAGTATGGGCAATGTATTCAATGTACAACATATATTTGTATGTACCATAGTATAACGCACAATAAATACAGTCAATGAAATAAAACAAAGAAATGGGGGGCCCAGTGAAGTGGCTCAGTGGGAAAAGGAGCTTGCCCCTAAGCCTGATGACCTGAGATCCAGGAAGGAGAGAAGTCGCTCCTGCAAATTGTCCTCTGACTTTCACACCATGGCTTGATTAGGCATATGTGCACAAATAGATAGGGGTTAAACAGGCGTTGGGTAGGCATGGCCTGGTAGTGTGGAAATGCTATTTCATGGCAGTCAGTCTCAGCATCCTGCTTGTGTGTTGTCCTGGATTTCTAACCATAGCAAAAAGTTGGGCAAAGAACACCTGTATTATTTTTGAAATGGCAGGTAACTCTACAAAGATTTAAAAATAAAAATTTAATTATGAGAACAGTGAGTTAGATGCACATCCTGGCACAAGAGGTTCCCAAGACATACATTAAGTGAAAAAAGCGAGGTACAGATCACTGTTTAGTACACCACTGACTGATGTTTGTTTTCAAGTTTCCATGTAAAACCAAGGTCTACACAGGGATGAAGACCCGAAAGAAGGTGAACACTCCACACTGGGAACAGTGGCTACCTCTGGGGAGCAGGGTGACTACAGAGAGGATTTTAAAAGCAGCCAAATTGATTTTGTTTGCAATAAGAATGTATTCATGGGCTAGGGGTGCAGCTCAGTGGCAGAGTGACTGCCTAGCATGACAAGATCCTGGGTTCCATCACCAGTGCTGGAACAACACAAATATTACTGAGAATATATTCATATTATTTGTGTTATAAAAACATCCTGGACACAACTGCAGTGTTGTAGGAATTCACATCTGCCTTGCTCATCTGGATTTGACATGTTTCATCAGCATGGTGGCCAGGGACATAGCTCCCAGCCCCCTGCCCTTTCTGCCCGAAGGAAGTGGCTCTGATCCTTCTCATTTTGAAACAGGCCCACTTGCAGCTGAGGCTAATAACTACTTAAATAATACGCAGCAGACAACAGAGCAACATCCCCTAGAAGGCTATGGTCAACCAAGTGTCGTCCAGCCATAATCCTGGGAACAGCCAAGGCTTCCCCATCTTCAGACCTGAAGACACGGCAGCGGTTGAGCAGCTGAGTAAAGGCTGGATGCCTACAACCCACCACATAAGGCTAAGGACAGGCTCACCTTGGGTGGCCCCAGCCAGTGCATCCTGTCAATTATTTCCTCATTCACCATTTGTTGAGTACCTGCTCTGTGCCAGATGGCAACAATAGCGGTGCTCAACACAAAGTCCTTGCCCTGCTGGAGCTCCTGTTCTACTGGGAGAGCAGGCAATGGACAGGCTGAATGAGAAACTTAGCCGGTGGGTGGCATTAAGTGCTATTATGAACAGCAGCATGGGGAAAGGGTGTGAGGCAATGGGGAATGAGAAGCGCCATTTGAGGAACGTGGCCAGAGAAGGTCTCACTGAGAAAGTGGCACCTCCGTGGAGGTTGGGAATGGAGAAGCCAGCTCCCCAAACAGGCACTTTGCCTGGTCATTTTCTACTTGTTACTCCGTATATCCACCCACTCCCCCCCACCCCACCCCACATCCAGTTTGTTCCTTGTAGCTGACCTGTGCTGGCTTCCTCCACAAGCTCCCTGGCCCTCTGGCTGTGAATCCCGTCCGCCCAGTAGCAGGCACCTGTAAGGACAAGAGAAGAAAAAGGGAATTGGGGTGAGAACATTGCTTTCCGTGCTCTTTCTGGGCAGGGCCTCTGTGACGGCTGTACCCAACTCCTAGGCAAACCTCTGCACACAGAGGGTGGGAAGAAGCCGTTACATTCTTTGTTGTTTAGATTTGGTTTTTTGTTTACGTTTCAGGCAGGATCTTGCTGTGTAGCCCAGGCTGGCCTCAAACTCAAAATCTTTCTGCTTTGGTCTGCTAACCGCTGCTAATCTTAGCCAGGTCAGATTCTCAATAAATTTTATTTTTATTTGCACATATTCGTTGTACAGAACGGTAGATTTTATTACAAAAATTTCACACAGGTATATCATTTGCTTTGCTCCTATTTGCCCATCTGCTCTTATCCTTCCTTTGAAAGTGTTTCTGAGGTGTCCTGCCCCACTAAGATGGCCAGAGCACAAGCCCCAACCCAAGACCAGCATCTTGTTCCTCTCCACGTCATTGTGTGAGTCAACAAGAATTCTCTTGTCAGCAAGATTTCAGAAGGTTTCTGTGTAACAGGAGCATCCTAACACACTGTCACCCATGCAGGAGCATCCTAACACACTGTCACCCATGCAGGAGCATCCTAACACACTGTCACCCGTTCAGGACACACAGCTCTGGGAAGCCCGAAGGGTTCTAGTCTATTCCTGACTCTAGAGTGAGTTCAGAAAACAGCCATCATGGGTTTTCTAGCTATACTGTCCCACCTCAAAGCCAAACCCGTACTGGGGAGTCGGGGTGCGACATGTCATTTTTCCTCCTGCACTGGGCCCCTGGCTGGCACCAGCCACTCTACCTGCATGAGCTAGCCTAACTACATCAACCTCAGAATTCCAAGAAAAGCTGTCCTAATTTGCCCTGTCCAGCTTCCTGTCATTCACAGCTGCCAACAGACAGAAGGCATATATCACCCACTGAGCGAAAGCAATGGACCGCAGTGGGGACAGTGTAGAGGCGACATCTGAAAGAAATTAAAAGACGGGACTGGGGTGGGGTGGGATGGGGTGGGATGGGAGCCTAGGCAAGCACCAGAAGTATCATATACTGGTGAGGTCGCTGAGAGGGAGGGGATGGAAAGCCTGGCCCCAGGCTGCAAGCGCCCACATTTGGGTGTGTTTCAGGACAAAAAATGCCCTGCGAGTTCCTGTGCACACTGCAGATTCTTGGGCTGAACTTGCTGCTTCAAATTCATGAACCCCTAAGCAAAGGCACCCAGCTGGAAAGTGGAAGACAGCACATGATTCTGAGGGCCCATTCCAAAGCTTGAAAAAAAACTGCTGGTCTTTTGTTGACACTTACATAAATCAATCCAAAGAAATGAGCCCCATAGCCAAAGTCAGAAATGCTGGAGATCAATTTGCTGCCAGCCTCTGGGTCTTGGCCCACTCATTAAGGGACGGATAACCTACATTAGAACCCTAGGTCCAACTCTCTCAAGCTGGGTGTCCTTGGGCGATATTCTGAACCTGGCCAGGACCTCAGTTTTCTGATCTAAAAAATGGGCTCATTCTCTACCGCACAGAATCGTAGTAAGGGTCAAATGAGCTCTGTGTGTCACACGTGTCTGGCACAGGCTCTGGAATCCTGGTTGCCCAGAATTTGTCTCTTCTCTCCCTGTGTCCATCTTCCTGGGCAAGAGCCAGTCTTGTGGGGCGAGGCAGTTCTGGGGTGCCAGGGCCTTTGACGTCCTTGAGAGCTCTCTGAGGAGCTTGGCAGCTCTTGTGCCCACGCTTGCTTCTGCTCTTTTCAAAGGGGCATCCTGGTTGGCTGTCACTTGGTCCTAGCAGGACACACTTCTGTGAACTGCTTGCCACCGAAGGGCACTAATGCCCATTAAGAGCTATATACTCGGCTGACCCACCACAGCAGCAGCTTCCACCTCCAGAACCTCAAGTCTTTCTTACCCCACTCTGCGCCCTTTGACTGGGAACTGCTAAAGGGCCTTTTCTGCACACACCCCTCCCGTGCGCCTTTCCTTTTTTATCCTTTCTGCTCATCCTTTTCCCATTCCTCTCTCCCTCTCTGTCCCTGACTTTGGCCCTCCATTGGTCCGTTCCTTCATTGGCTCTTTCAACCCCGCCCCCCACCTAAATATAGTAGTCACAGGGAAACAGCTATGGAGAGTGGCTCAAGTGGACCCCTGGCCCAGGCCAGGCCCAGTTTGGGGCTCATCTATCAGTGTCAGTCTGCACCCTCCCTTTTGTTCCCACTGGGGAGTGAGAGGAGGATGGCAAAGCCAAATGGAGCCCGGATGATGCCCGAAGGCAACTCGCTGGTTAGTAGGGAGACTGACCAGAGAGTGGGGGGGGGGTGGCTGCTTGTCTCAGGGACTAGGGAAGGCTTTTGTAAAGACGAAACACTTCAGTTGAGTCTTGAACCCTGGGCATTCACTCTGCAGTGAGAAAGGTTCAAAGGGCATTGGATAATGGAGGAGAGACGGGCAGTGCAGCCTTTGAGTTTGGTGGCCCTAGAGCAAGGTCTGGGACCAGGGGAAAGCAGGGAGCCCAGAAAAAGTGACTTGGAGCCAGCTGGCCAGAATGACAGGTGACAGGGGGTGGGCCATGGAGGTCAGAAGGCAAGGCTCAGTAGTTAGCACTTGGTAAGTGTTGGCGGGACATGGTAAAAGCCAGGACTTAAGAGAATTTGGCTGAGTGGATGGCTGGCTCAGCCATGGGAAGCCTTGGATTCTAACCCCATCACAACTAAAATGTTATTCCAGAAGGCAGAGAACCAGAAGAGACCAGTCAGGACACTGTTGTCATGGTCCTGACACAAGCTGAAGCACTGGATGAGGATGCTCACCCCAAGAACGTAAGCGAGAGGCAGAGAAGAGACAGCAGGGCCGGCGTGTTGTCTGATGGGCCTGAATCTGCCACTGTTCTTCACCCTTCCCAGTGTGCAGAGGTTCCTCCATCTTGGATTCTTTTTTTTTTTTTTTTTTTTTTTTTTTTTTTTTTTTTTTTTTTTTGGTTTTTCAAGACAGGGTTTCTCTGTGTAGCTTTGTGCCTTTTCCTGCTTTTCCTGGAACTCACTTGGTAGCCCAGGCTGGCCTCGAACTCACAGAGATCCGCCTGGCTCTGCCTCCCGAGTGCTGGGATTAAAGGCGTGCGCCACCACTGCCCAGCCCATCTTGGATTCTTGCTGAGGCCATTTTAGTTTTAACTTGACTTTGAGCTCCTTGATGGAGAATCCTGTGGAAATTTACCCAACTCTGTCCTAGGAACCCGAGGTCAAGATGCCCCAGATAATTTATCTTAGCTTCTGTTAAACTGCCTGCTTGTGCAGACACCACACACACACACACACACACACACACACACACACACACACACACACACACACAGCAACTGCCAAGTGAGATACCAGGAAGCAGATTTGACCTTTAAAAACCCCTTATCCTAAACACTCAAGGCTACACTTGGGTCCCGAATACTTGAGTGTAGTCCCGACTGCTTGGAGTAAAGACTTTCAATTGCTCTGAACTGCGTCTGAGTGCTCATCTCTGATGGGCTCCCTGTACCTTAACCTGTGGCCATTTTAACAGAGCTCAGGCCTCTAGTGCAACTTCTACCATAGTGCATTCCCATCCAGCTCCACCTCCCACCCTCTCACCTGTCCTGGGTTCCAGTTGCCTTTGGGCATTCCCAAGTAATCATCTCGCCACCATGTCCCTAAGTGCCATGCTTATGTTTGCTTATTGGCCCAAATCAAGTTTGGTAGAACCCTGGTCTTGTGGGTTTCTAGGGTCTGACCCAGCAACTAAGGGTCATTTTATACTTTTGGGCCAAACACAACTTGCCAGTTCTATAGCATCAATGTGCTTGTCAACATAGAGGGCTGGCTTAGCATCTCATGGTGGAGAAGCATCTCCTTCTCTTCCTACTGTCAAGTTCCTTGCAGGTGACCTGCAGTCAGAACTTGTCCCTTCTTCACCTGGAAGTATCTGGAGGCATGTCTGGTTGTCACAATGGCTCCAAAGTACAACTGCCATGTCAGGCCAGGAAGTCGGGGCATTGAGTGCCCCACATTTCGAAGGAGAGTCTCACACTGCAAAGAACTGTGTGACCCCAATTGCCAACAGTGCAGTTGCCTCCACACCACACCTCCAAACCACACATGGTTTCACTTTCTGAAGTTTCCCCTACTCACTGGCAACTGTAGTCTAAAAACATAAAGGGGGAAAATTCCAGAAATAACAATTGTTAGTTTTTAAATAACTTTTTTTTTCATTTTCTAGTTATAAGGATCCTGTTTCATTATTAGTTATTGTTAACCTCCTCCTATGACTAGTTTATCAGTTGGGCCTCATCATAGGGTTTTATAAAGGGAAAAACAATTGAGATACCCACTAGATGTCTTGGAGGCGATACCCCCATGGATTAGGGGGCAACTCGAACTGTGAGTTCAAACTCCCTGAGACTGTTCTTGTCTGTCCTCCTTGTCTAGCACAGGAGGGTGTGCACTAAGTGTTTAATAAATCATCTCATGGCTTCATTCTAGCACGCTGCTCAGTGCTAGAGACAGAGAGACAAACAGGCCCAGACAGTGCCTTTATATCCAGGCCGGCCTTAGCTGCCTGCTAAGGTAATCCTAAAACCCCCAGCATGCTTCACTTCCATCACTGGCTCCCGCCTAGCAAGCTAAATGCTGAACTACAAAAATCATCCATTCATTTGTCCAGCCTCTAGGAGCCCCTGAAAAGTTCAAAGTAGTGCTCAGCCATGATCTTGTGTATTTCAGCAGAGCAGAGGAGGCCTGGGTGGGGGCTGGTCGTTGAGGTGGTGCCTGAGACGTTCCTGCCCGGCTCAGACAGTCTCTGGGGACTGGGGGGCTGCTGGGGATGGAAATATACACCACATGGCCTGAACTGCGGGGCCAGCCCCAAACACTTCCAGATGGGTTTATTTATAACTCCCTAAACAGAGGCAGCACTTGCCTCTCTCCGCCTCAGTCCCCTCCCCACTGCTGAACTGGGCCCGGCCGCCCCTCTCCACTCCGGAAACCAGCAGGAGACAGGGAATGTGCAGCAAGTGGCTACATCCCGGCTCCGTACGGTCCGAGCTCCAGGTCGCCACTGTCCCCTAGGTGGCAGCAATAGCCCACTGTGTAGGTGTGCCTGCTGAACCTGGCCATCATCATCATGCCCACCTGGTCCATGTGGCCACTCAGAGAATGGCTGCCGAGGAGGTGGGGTGAGTCACAGCCACGGGCGACAAGTCGCCTTTCCAGGCCTGCTTCCACCGCGGAGGAAAGCCAAGGCACAGCCAGGTCGCCTTCTCATCCTTTGTCTCTCTGGGACATTCTGAGTCTCCACCACCTCCTGCTGATACTGCTTTTCACAATATCGACTTTGAAAGGTTTGGGAGCCTGGCATTTTCCAACTCTGACTCTTTTCGCAAGCAGGAGGCAGCTGAGAGAGGCCGAGCAATGTGCCTAAGGTCACACAGCAGTTTAACAGCGGAGACAGAAGAGGACAATCCAGGCCTGCCCCTGATGCCACTAACCTCCTAAATTCCACTCTCTTCCTGGGCATCAAGTGGGGCTGGTCGGGCGGTATGCTCGCTCTGCGTGGAGCACATGCTGGCGCTGTCATTTACTCCCTGGGTGACCTTTGATGAGCTATTCTTCCTCTCTTTCCTCAGGTTCTTCATCTTTCTTTGAAGGATTAAAGAACTAATGAATTTAAATATCTTAGACTGGCGCTGGGCTCACGGGGAGCCCTCAAGAAGGAATGATGGGATAGGGCTAGAATAGCTCAGATACAGCATTTGTTCAGCATGTGTGAAGTCTGAGTTCCAACCCTAGCAACACACACACACACACACACACACACACACACACACACACACACACACACACACACAGAGCCCGAGTAAGGAATACAATAGTTTGTTTAGTTGCATCACTACAGAGCTTAACCTTTTGTGTCTTGATATACAGGCGAACATGACACTGCGCCCTCTCACACAGAAAGAGGTAAACCATGTGATCATAAAGAGACTGAGTGGCCCGCTAAGGCTGTGGACCAGAGGAGGTACTTGGCCATGGAGTCTGACTTCCCATAGAGTCTGAAGAAGGAAATCTCTTAGCGGAGCTTCTGGCTTCCTCACTCCATCCTGACCTACCTTTCCCCCACCACGGCTGGCCTGGAGCTCTTGGTCCAGAGGTCTAGTGCACGCACCCAGCTGGGCGGGCACATTTTGGCGACGCTGAAATGGGTCTGTGGACAATGTCAGGTGTTGAGGAACCCCTTGGCCCTGGGCCTGAGGTCTTCCTACGTACTTCCTTTCTTAGCTATGGCCGGAGCTGGAGGTGACTAGAGGGGACAGGGTGGCAAAGAAAGCAGACAAAGCTTCCAGAGGAAAGTTCCTCGATGCGGTATGGTACATCTGCCACAACAGCTACTCACAGCCCAAGTCTGTCAGACCCAGCCCTCTGCATCCAAGGGTCCAGACGAGTTCTCCCGCAGCTGTTTGGCAACACATGACACCAGACTTCTGCCCCAGTGGGAGCCCCTGGCATCACACATTCCTTCCTGCTTGCTGCTGGACAATTAGCCACGCATAATTTCTCGGTTTTCCCACCCCACACTGCACGTCAGTGACAGCATGAGGGAGTATCAAGCTCTGAGCACGCACAGGCAAGGAGACCGCTGGCGAGTCTGTCAATTGGATGTGACTCATCAGATGGGCCCTAAATCCCCACAGTCATTTGGCTTCATCTGTTCTCACCTTTTCAGGGGCCACTGGGACGCTTGGAGTTCCTGAGGGTGCGGGAGGCGCAGAGCAGGTGTGTGACACATGCCTGATCTCTGTCTAAGCAAAAAGAACTCTCAGAGTCTGTGCACAGGGGCAGCTCGTCTCCATCTCTAGAAGTTTCTTTATACAACAAAGGCTTTGGCCTTGATTACAGAAACTGTCAGTTCTGCAGCTCCCGCCCTACTGTGTGGTCTCTCTGAACTGCGGTTTTCCCCTGTGACGTGGGAGCAATATTACCTCTTGCATGGTGTTGCTCCAACTCAGGGGTATGAGGTTCTCTCAATAAACATTACTTTTATAATGCCTTCCTGCGTTGCGAAAGTAAATCCATATACAATCTAAAATCACCTAGAGGCACACATGTGGTATACAGACATACACGTAGGCAAACATCCATATACATAAAATGAAAAAAAAAATCACCTAGAGGAAAATTGTTTCATCTCTCAGTGTTGATGGAACACTGTGCTGTGTCTGTACCAGTATGAGAGAAACACATTCCAAGAGTTTCATATATACATAAGAGATTTGATATATGTGGGAACTTAGGCATGAATGAAATGGTTCAGATAACTCAAGAGCTAAGCAGAGAAGAGTGAAGAAAGGTGAAGGAATACAGGAAGGAGTGGTGAGGACTGTGAAGAGCTGGAAGGGGAAGCCACCAGCCCAATCCAGCTACCCACTGTCCGTGGAAATGTAGATCTAAATTTTTCCATTTTTCAAAAGGAGCCAGAAACCCATGCCACATGGAAAGATTACTAATTATGCTGGGACACAATCTGTGGCTACTAGTTAAGCCCATGGTCACCAGTTTGTGGCTTCTCCATAAGATGAAAGACACATTTATCAAAATAAAGTGCTACTAACAGAAAAGGAGCAAACCAACCCCCACACTTATCCTCTGACCTCCACATGTGCCCTGTAGCACATGTGTGTATGTGCACACTTGCATGTACACAAATAACTGTGAAAAAAAGTAAATAAAAATTTTTTTAAGCAAGCCCGTATCAAGGAGCGATTCAGGCTGAGCCTCAAAGGATGGGTATGAATTTGGCAAATAGAACGGAAGAGCTTTCGGCAAGATCAAGGGGTGGTGTGATGTGTCTGTCTGTCACGTTCTGGGAGCACAAGCGACTTCGACCACAGTCTCAGCAGGTGAAATTTCTCATGACAGGAACCAGGAAGCACAGTGGGATGGAATGGGGAAAGATGAGCAACTGGTGCTTCGAGGGCTTGAGCTGAAAGGGCAGGCAGCGGGACCCTGAGCACAGACAGACTGACTGTGCCTTTGGCAAGATCGGGGAAGGACACTTTGGAGGGTCAGGACCCTTTCAAGAAGAGGGTGATATGGAAACCTAGGGAGAAAGAAAATGCAGAAGGCCTGACCCTGGTCGGTGACGAGAAAGCAGGCTCAGAATGTGGGCCCAGGTCAAGGGCAATGCAGTAAAGCCCAGTACAGTGGTCAGAAGTCCCCACCCTGCTCCTGGGGCTGGAGAAAGGAAGGAACAGGCAGGGGACTTCAGAAAGCCAGAAACACACGAAACTACAGGAAAGTATGTGCAACACACTTTAGTAAGAACACAGGAAAAACACATGCCCAAGGCCTAGGAGTATAGATCAGCCATAGACTGGGGACTTGGCCTGAGATCCTGGGTTAAGGACTACCTGAAACGACAGGTGCTTGTATTGTTATTTATTATGTATACCTATAACATGTATTTCTCCGGGATCAGAAGTTCCAGGCATTGGACAGTTGTTCTCCTGCAAAACAACTGACAAAAGCATCTTAGAGGGCTGTGAGCACGAGTGGGGAGTCAGGGCTGTGTGCACGAGGGGGGAGTCAGGGCTGTGAGCACGAGGGGGGAGTCAGGGCTGTGAGCACGAGTGGGGAGTCAGGGCTGTGAGCACGAGCGGGGAGTCAGGGCTGTGAGCACTAGCGGGGAGTCAGGGCTGTGAGCACGAGGGGGAGTCAGGGCTGTGAGCATGCAGGGATTGGGAGAATGAAGTGGCTCTCCCACACTAAAGCAAGAGGCAGTGTGGAGAAGAGTCACAGATAAGGAGGTGGGCAGAACCCAGGCCACAACAGTGCCTGGCACCTAATCCCCAGAACCTGGCCGAGTTGCTTCACAGGGCAAAGGAGAGTAAGGCTCACAAGTGGTAAGAGCGTTCCTAAGCAGTTGCCCGTGACAGAAAGGAGATCTTTCTAAAGGGAGGGAGAGAGGCAAGGCGGAGGCTCATGTGAGGACAGAAACAGAGCCAGAGATGGGATGCAACAAAAACTGGACCAGCTGTGGCTGCTTCTGAATCCGAGGACTGTATAAGCAACCTCTAGAAGCTGGGAAAGACAGATTCTTCCCTAGAACCTTTCGACACAGCTTTAGGCCTGCTCCACAGGAGGGAATCCAGGTCTGGTATTGGAAACCTGGTGAAAGCCTGTGACTGGGGAGGACATAGGTCCTAGTGAGGAAGCTACTGCGACTGTTTCGCTAAATGGACAGATGTGCCCATCAAACAGCCTTCTAAATAATTATGTTTATCCCTATAGATTAATCTGTGATCAGCTTTGGTCAGAGAAGCTTCTTTCTACAGTGGTCAGTGGTGACTGAAGAGAATCATAACTGGTCAAAGGGATGAGAATAAGTGACGGTTTTGCCGTAAATAGATCATTTGTATCCCCTCCTCCAAGGCTCAGGGAACATTCTAGAAGAAGGCACATAAAGAATGGAAAAGCTGGAGCATGGGGAAAGTGCTGGAAAATGCTGTCTTAGAACATGGTACAGCTGTTAGGCCCTTGATCTTACACAGTTGCCATTACTGGCATAAGATCTACACAAGATTGGGCCTGTCAGCATCCTATCAGGGGAGGACAAAAGGCTGAAAGGCACCCTCCTGGGACCTACAGGCAGAAAATGGTACTTCTAGGGCAGGGGATCATGAGGCTCCCCACTTCCTTGAAAATAAATGGCACTTAATAGTCTCTGGGAGAGGGAGAGATTTTCTTCAGTAGTGTAGCCACTGGTAAGTGTAAGAACCCTGAGAGCAATCCCAATGAAACCCTTTGGGTCATCAAAAACGAACAAAACAGAAACCTGAAAGCAGAAGAGGGATTGGGTTGGGGAGGAGGAAAGAGATAAGCAGGAATGGGAGGGAACAGAAGAAAGTAAGGGGGGATTATGATAAAAGTACATTATATGTATTACATGTGACCATGCAATAATGGAAGCTATCACTATGTATACAAAACAAATGCTAACGAAAACAACAACCTAGGTCCAGTGAGATGGCTCAGTGAGCAAACCACTTGCCACACAAGTATGAGGACCAAGGTTCAGATCTCTTTGGACTTCTGACCTCCAGATCCATAAGGTAATAGCTTGTGTTGTCTTAAACTGCTACATTTATGGTAACTTGTTATAGCAGCAACAAAATTGCTGCTAACAAAAGTTAGGAGACCAGAATGGTGGCGCATGCCTTTAAACCAAGCACTCAGAAGGCAGAGGCAGGTGGATCTCTGTGAGTTCGAGGCCAACGTGGTCTGTAAAACAAGTTCCAGGACAGTCAGGGCTACACAGAGGAACCATATCTTGAAAAACCCACCAACCAACAAACAAACAAAAAACAAACAAAAAAACCTCCAAAACTAAGAATTGGCTTTTGATGCAGGCATAAGTAGATAAGTGTTTTATCCCTGGCCTCCACACTTAACCTCTTTGGGTCTCAATAGTCCATTTGTAAAATGGAGACCACAATGCTTTCACACAGTTGAGCCATAGAGCAACCTAGGTCTCCAATAACTTTGTATTATAGAGGGATGATGTGGCCTGGCACAGAGGAGGTTCTTTTCCTCAATACAGTAGAGAACAAAGTGAGTCCTTGGGATCAGTGATGTCCTTAAAAAAAAAGTTCAGCACTGGGTTCTCAAAACCATGTGGCTAAACATGGCTAAGCACTACACATTTACTTATATAAGATAATAAAGCACACAATTTTCGAACAGTGATAAGCTAGGTCTTCTTTATCACAGCTTCCATATGGCCAATTGATTCTTGAATAGTGCTTTCATTGCTCTTGCTGACCCCTTGTATCCAAGGTCAAACTCTGGTTGCGGTAGAAAGACAAGTGTACTTCCTATGTGAAAGGTAGATAATTCAGTCACGTTCATGAGGGAGAAGAAAGTGAACCAGTAAAGAAGCGTTAGACCCTCACTGATTCTTCCTCACGTGAACTTCTTTGTTGAATCATAAGACTTACTGAAAGCATAGTTCCTCAGTTATTCGTGTGCTACTTACGAAGTCAACAGCAACAGACACATCACATTTGCAAGGTTCATGTAAGTTAGGAACGTTTTCTCCTTCCTCCCTCCCTGCCTCTTCCCTCCCTCCCTCCCTCCTTTCCTTCCTTCTCTTCGTTACTTTCCTTTATCCTCCCCTCCTCCTTTCTTCTTCCTTCCTCTTCCCTTCCCTTTCCTCCCCCAACTCTCATTCTGGGGACCTCTTGCATGCTAAGCCCATGCAGTCCCTACCACTTTCTTAAGCCTACAGTACAATGTCCAAAACAATAACCCAAGGCTGGATTGGTGGCACTTACAGATTTCCATTTTGGCTCATTTCAGGCTTCCAAAGTGACATTAATTTGGCATAAAGTGGGAGAAGATATGGTGCAGTATGCCATGCATATGCAAGAGATGGCAGGAAGTGCAAGGGCATTGATTAACATGGAAAGGAATTGGAGGATTGGGAGGTGAAAAGTTGTATTTACCACCTTTATTTTTGACACCATTTATTTAATTATATGTTTATAGACTTTAGTATGTTTGCTTAACAGTTTATTTTAGAAGTCCAGGATAATTCTAGACTTGCAAATCTCTTTGCTGTTCTGTTTCTTCCCTGTGTACCCTTCCCTAAGCTCCCCGTTATGCCGACATCTCACATAATTCCAAAGCCCTTGTGGAAACTAGGAAATTAGCCTTGGCGCCGCACTGAGATGCACTGCAGTACGAAGTTCCTGGGCCTGACCCAGTTTCCCTACAGTCTCCTTCTGCTCTAGGATCCACTCCCGGATCCCATATTGCATAGTTTTGGTCATTTCTTTGGTTGACTGTCCCTTAGTTCCAGTTTGTTTTCTGTTTTCTGGTGTAATTTTTAAAGATGGGATGCTTACCATTTGGCTCACACATTCCTAAATATTTAACAGTTGGCTGTCACAGACCACTACAAACTAGTTCCAGAAAACCACCCAAAGAAAAGCTGGCAAACAGTTCATTGATGTCGTTGTTTTTCCCTGTTGAGTCCACTTTCTGTGCTGAGGGTTGATAAGCTAGGGCTTTCCGCATGTAAGGTAAAATCTCCAGTGAGCTAGGTCCCCAGCCCTCTTCCTGCACATATTTGTTGGGTGTCTTCTAAGGGTCAGTGCCGGATGACAAAATAGTCCTTGCCACCGAGAAACATCACAGGTTAGGAGAGGTGTCAGCTGTAACAGACAAAACCCATAGAGTGATCGAGGCTAGGATGGAGGGCACAGAATGTGCTAGAATGTTCAGAGGATGGAGGGATCAACCCTGCCTGGGGAAGAAAAAGGCTTTACAGAGCAACACTAAAAGATAGCCAAGAGTTTCCAGGGAGGTGGAAGGAGGCCCAGGGAGGCTTCTCGTGTGGAATGAAAGGTAAGCTGGGCATCCGGGCATGACTGAGACTGACCCAGTCTGCTGAGGAAGCACAGGACACTGCAGTCACCCATTTCTTCCTTCATTCAATAAGCATTTCCTAGCTGCCCACTCTCTACTGAGCGTGTAAAGAATAAGGGCGCTCAACCTGGGCTGTGATGGCGCCTGTGTTGTCATGAAAGGTGAGATGGATTCTATCCATGTGAAGGAGCAGGACTCATGGACGCTAAGTATAGCCTGCGGTGCGGAGGACTTACAGTCAGTCATCTCCCTGACAAGACTGGACAACCTCCAAGGAAGCTGGAAAGCAGCTAATTGTTGCTTAACCTCACCCAACCGCCGCTCTTGCTAGAGGCCACTCAGTACCAGGACCTTCCTGCATACGTAACCCATGTTCATGAGCTCCCTCTCTCCAGCCCTTCACACCTAGACCCCTGTCACCAGACCACTGGCATGCTCTAGCCTTCCACAACACACTGCGTTTCTTTATAACATTTACTGCTTCTATTACATGGTAAGTTTGAGGCTAGCCTGGGCTACAGGAGACTTGGTTTCAAATAAAAAAAAATAGAAACCTTTTCCTCTCACTGTCTTCCCTCAATTTCAAAAGGCTCAGGACTCGGCCTGTGGGGTATTTGGGACATATTCATAGAATGGATGCTAAAAATCAAGTTTTCAAGGCTGCATTCCTAATCTTCTATGGCCCAACCATCCTCCCTCAATTATGAGTCTGTTGCCTACTCCTTCAGCTTGAACCCTTTCACAGAATAACACTGACATGAACCAAATTCAGAATGCTCTTCTTGGAGGCCTGTGAAAATGTGAAAACTCACACGACAGTAATTGACATCTTTGGTGCCGACTAAGAGCCAGCACCCATCCTAAGTCATGTGCATGTGTAGTAAGTATGGACCGAGTACTCGATACCCAGCATGCCATGCTGACACAGAGATACAGGCCTGAGTGAAAGAGAAAAGTCTCTGCTTTTCGAGAGCAGTACCATTTTAAGGCAAGGGACCTCGCGTGTAGAGATTGATAACGTGCCCAATACCCACACCGCTGTGGAATGTCAGAGTGAGGAAGAGTGGACCCTGCACCTGCATTCTTATCAACCAGACAACTGTGTCTTTGGAAGTGTTACGGGGATGTGCTTGGAAAACTCAGTGACACGTTTGAGCTCTTGTTCCTCGTGGGAGCACGGTGTGTTCTGGAGGCAGGAAAACATCTGGGCCACGACCTTGAGACTACATGGTGGACAGGGCTCTTGGGGGTAGACTTTAGCACATCTAGGCCAGGAGAGCGCTAGCTATGCATGCTAAGACTCCGGAGTCCCATTGGTTCCTGCTGGAGGCTGCAGATTTAGACCCGTGAGGAGGGAGGAGGCCTCTTCTTCACTGCGTGCATTTAGTGCTTTTTGCTTTTGGTTACTGTCACTGTTTTCGGTAGAATTTTATCCTAGTCTCCTATCAGTTGCGTTTGTGCTGACCCCACCCTGCCCCGCCCCGCCCCTTGCCTAGTCCTCCTATTCAGCAGAACAAAGGAAAAGTTTGGCCAACCCCCACTGGGCTTTTCTGGTTTTCTGTTTCTACTGCAACAAAGAACAGCTCACTAAGTACTCTCCGATCCTCCTCGATCCTTGGAATGAGAAAGGAAAACAGTTCATCACCTAGAGTAACCTGCCCCCCCCAACCCCCGAAACTGGCCTTAGGAAGTCCAGCATTCCTGGTGGGGCTAGGCAGGAAAGGTACCTCCCTTCTGCTCAGCCTCAGGGAGCCGGTGGGATAATGATGACTTCCATCTGGCCTGGCCTGCGTTCCCTCCCCTAGGCTCCACCTGCAGCCTACATAGAGCCAAAGAAAGAATGGAGCATTCTCTCTCTCTCTCTCTCTCTCTCTCTCTCTCTCTCTCTCTCTCTCTCTCTCTCTCTCTCTCTCATAGCTCCAGCCTAGACATTGGTGAGTGTCTGGTGATTTCTACAGAAGAAGGAAGAGGTTCGTGTGGGACCTCAACTAAGCCTGTGTTCTCTGAGAAACGGTCCTAAGGACACCGCTTTCGTGCAGTTACAGTGAGTACTAAATCCTGACGACAGGTGCTTGGTACACTGTAAGCTCCAGTGGCCCACCTGAGCAGTAGACATGGTGGCATGCTGGCTCTGAGAAGTGGGCTGGGATGTCACCCCACCACTGGCCTCTCCCAGACCGTTGCCCCCCGTGTGAGGCCACCTGGCCAGAGCCAAGCCCACTTCAGAAAACACGGCCGGCTCGTCTGAATGCAGCAGCCGGGCAGCCCTTTTCCCATTCTTATTTGAACAGCTGTAATGGAGTATTATTTAGAGATGTAGGGCGAAGATAAGACTGTGTTTTAGAAGAGGCCAAGAAAGAAACTGGGAATCATAGGAGTGGCGACCTCTGCCTTCTGTCTTGGAGCCTGAGTAGCAAGGCCAGTTGGTCAGCTGCTCATCTCACCTCTGAAAGACTCAAAACACTGTTTGTTTATTTGTTTATTTTTGCAGCACTGGGGATTGAATGTAGGGCTCTGTGTATGCTTGGCAAATGCTTTACAACTGAGCTACAATTTTAGTCTCTTTCTTTAGTTGTTATTTTAAGGCGAGGTCTTTCTCAATTGTCCAGGCTGGCCTCGAGCTCACTCTCAATCCCACCCAGTCCAGGTAGGCCTTAAACTTTCTATCTTTGTTTTGTAGTGCCGGGGATGAAATCCAGGGCTTCATACATGCTAAGCAGGTACCCTGCCACTGAGCTATGCCCTACCGTAATTAGTTAAGAATTAATGAGTTTGTGTGTGTGTGTGTGTGTGTGTGTGTGAGAGAGAGAGAGAGAGAGAGAGAGAGAGAGAGAGAGAGAGAGAAAAAAAAAAAAAAAAAAAAGAGAGAGAAGAGAAGAGAGAGAGAGAGAGAGAGAGACTCCCCATTCTTCTGCTCATCTGTTCAATAAGTCCTTGCTGAGTAGTCTCTATGTGCCTGACACCATCCAAACCATAGATAGGAAGAGCTAGCAGAAAGTAATAACAGTTAAGATCCAGGGTAGACTCTGCCAGAAGATCCCACAGTATGCTTGGAGATCTCCAGGTGAGTGATGAGAGCCAGGCCACAGACCATAACTGTGGCAACATGTAATTTGGCTCCAGATATATTTTGGAGGTGGAAACAACATGATTTGACTGTGGAAGACGGGAGAGAGGAACCCAGGAGATTTGGATTCTGAGCGATTGGAAAGCTCAGGTTGACATTAACAGTGATGGGGAGGTCTGTAGCAACAATGGAAGACAAAGCCAAGAGTTTGTTTTTAAAAATGTCGACTTTGCAATGCCCAAATGGGCACTGAGGGTAGATGCCCATGGGAGCCAGGCACCATGAAGTGGTGAGCTGAGTCCCCAGGAGTGGCTGTGGCAGCCGCTTCTCACATCCCTCCCCTCTGCTGCTAACCCTGAGGGGCTGTAGGCCTTTGGTAGGTGGGACCCACTGCAGGGAAGTTAGGTCACTGGAGATGTGCCCTTAAAGGGTTATTGGGACCCTGCCCCTCAGCTCCTGGCTTAGCTTCTTGGCCACATTAAGGTTCCTTCCCATCAGCATGTTCTGCCTTGACACAGACTCAGAGCAAGGAGAGCAGCCAACCATGCGCTAAAAACCTCTTAAATCATCGGCCCAAATACCTTCCCCCTTATAAGTCCCCCTTATAAAATAAATTGCAAGCATTTGTCACAAAGACAGAAAGCTCACCAGCACATCTTCACACCGCGCCCATTCTGCAGGTCTGGATTGAGCAAGTCTAGGCACTGGGGATCCGGCACCCTAGTGCGGTGCGTTTCTTTCCACTGTCCCTTCTATCCATCTGACACATACAGGCCCCAGTATGGAACTTTGAAAGCCAAGGTCAGATTGACCTGTCACTGCCCTTTAGCCTTCCAGTTGGCTCCTTACTGCCTTCAGAGGAAAAACGGCCAAGATCCACAGCATGGCCCACCAGGCCCCAAAAGATTCGCCTCACTTCCTACCACTCCCAGTCCTCCATTCCTCACACACCCATCACAGGGCTGCTCGCCAATGCCTGAGCATGCCATTGCTTTCCAGAACTCTCGGCATCTGCCCAAGATTCCCCAGGCCAGGAAAGCCCTGTGTGTTCCTCAGCTGGGTTCACTTGCTTTTCATTCTATTGGCCGTGACCATCTGTCTCCTTCCTCTATTTCCAACCTCGGGGCTGCCTCTCTCGGGGAGTTCTGTGTGAGCTTTACACATAAGAGTCATCGCTTGCTCTCTGTTTCTCTCCCTACTGGGCTAGCTACTTCTTAAGGGCAGGTATTGTATTTTAAATTTCTTCTATGCAACCGAGCACTGCCCTTGCCAATGAAGTCAACAAAGGTATGTTGAAAGTCAGGCCTGGTGATGTGTGCCAGTAATCCTAGCCATGTGTGACGCTGAGGTGGGGTGTCATTTGGGTCCAGGAGTTCAAGACCAGCTTATACAACACACTGTGATGGCCTCAAACTTGCCATCCTCTTGCCTCAGCCTCCCCAGTGTGAGGACTACAGGTGTATGTGAGACACCATCTCTTTATAAAGTTTATTGAATGGATGAATGAATGTTCACCTGTATTTCAGTACAGATAAGAAGAGATTGGAGAAAAAAGTGTTTGTCTCAAGGAAGGAGTTAGAGAAAGTGATGCAGAGATACCATTGGAGCTGGGTTTAGAAGACTCAAGAAAACAATTCAGGGTGGACGAGATGGCTTAGTGGTTAAGAGTGCTTGCTGATCTTCTGGAGGACCTGAGTCCTGTTCCCAGCACCTACAATGGGGGCAGGGGACAACTCATAATGTCCTGTAACTCCAGCTCCCGGGGGATCCGACACCCTTTTCTGCCCTCTTTAGACACTCATACACACAGAACATACTCTCCCCCACATACACATAAATTAAAAAAAAAAAAAAACCTTTTAAAAAGAAAACAGTTCACCGAGCAAAAAGAATTCTTAGAGATGTGCAACCCAGTATTGCTTTTCACATCAGTCACAAACTGGCAGCAAGGAGGCTGAATATGGCTCGCAGATGCTTTGGGCTTGGCCTTCTTTCCCCTGCACAGGGTTTTCAAGAATAATGCGAGGAGACGGGCGTTGTGGCTGGTCATACCACAAGTTGTCCCAGACTTGGCCGACTCCTACCCACATGCTATTTGCCAGGGCTGGCTGGGGTGGGAAGTGTGGCATCCCCAGGCCAGGCAAGTCCAGGGCCTTCTTGCTGGACCCAAGTCTTGCTGCTTAAGGGATGCTGTCCTTGGCTTGCTTACATAGAGTCCTCGTATAACGGATGCCTTCACCATCGAGGGTGGCCAGTTAGTTGCCTAGCAGCCGCAAGGATGAAGAGCCAAGTGTCTATTAGCTCCTGTATCAAACCCTCTCAGATATCCCTGGTAGGAAGTGATGGGGAAGATGGGCCGGGCATGGGCAGCAGTTGCAGAGCCCAGGATTTCTCTGAACCCTTAAGATGCTCTGAACTCTTAGTACTGAAAAGAGAGACAATGGGACTCCGAAATCCCTCCCAGAGCTCCTAGCTCAGCAAGCGACTACATTTCGGCAAGCAGCCTAGACAGGTGATGATGAGATTAGCCTTAGTTGCAGAAACTTGAGTATGTCTGCCACTAAGATCCTGGCCTCAGGAACTCCTCTACTCCCTCTGCAGAGAAACAGCACTTTTAGGGTCCCGGGGACACCCGAGTGTGTCAGGATTGGCATAGGTCAGTGTGTGGGTTTCTGTGGCTTCCAATGAGCACACTGCAAGTTAGCTGGAGGAGGCCAGGACACCTCGGTGGGTCTGCCCCTGCCAGGCACAGGCCTGGCTGCCAGTTCCTGCTGCTGCCACTGAGCTGCCACTGGGTCCTTTGGCCTTGTCCCTAGCTACCCCATCACTGCCAGGGCATCGTGATTTCAAGCTGTTCAGAATAAATCCGCACCCGGCAGCTACAGGCAGATTCCCCAACCACGTCACAAGCACACACAGCACAACCTCAGTTGAGTCCTGTCTCCACACACCCTCTTTCCTTCGTTTTTTTTTTTTTCTGATCTTTGGTCATGACCACAACCAAGCCTTGCCCACCGAGCATCTAGCATCCTTTAGCACCTGACAGCCCCACCACCCAAGCGCTGGTTACTTTCTGCCATCATCACTCCGAAGTCTGTCACTCGGTGCCCGGTTGCCACGAGTGGGCTGTAGCCATGCAAAAGAAACCCATCCCCAACAATTGTGTCAAAACATTTCCCCGGGACTTTGTCATGTGCTCCGTGAAGCTGCTTTACAAAACTTACCTTCTCCCTTCTATCTGACGCTGACAAACAGGACTACGGGAGAGTTGTGTCCTTGAGTTCATAGGCAGCAGAGTAGGAAAGAACAGAGTCAGGGAGGCCAAGCCACACAGAGTCAATCTCGCTCACTGGGAAGCCCCCTGGAGTTGCTCCAGGCACATGAGACAGCTTAGTTAGAAATGTGGCCTTTTCTCACCTTTTTGCCCCCCCCACCATTTCAGAGTCTACAACTACCCACATGCAGTGCACTGGCCACCACGATGTCCTAAAAGGACAGCCCCTCCGTAGCGTCCACCTCAGGTTTAGGGGCAGCCCTAACACTGTGTACACAGTGGCTGCAGTCATCAACAGCTCCACTCTCACCCAGTGCTTGACCGTGTCTCATGACGGGCCCACACCCTCGCCAGCCATCTACCCAGCTCCCAGTACCTCTTACCCAGATGTTGCCGCCCAAAAGAGCGGGGCTCAGTTGCTGTCAGGGCCGAGACACTGTCTTCCAGCTGCTGCTGTGTCTGTCTAACATCTCCCAGGGAGCTGTGCTCTGCTGGCCTGTGGCCAGGCAGATTTGCAGCTCATGCGGCCCTTGGGACTGGTTAATGCCAAGGAATTCAGTGGGGAAAATGCTTTCCCGATCCCCTCCCCACCCTTGCCCTGTGTGAGTGGCTCTGTGGAGTCCCTCCATAGACTGGGCCATATCCAGCACACACTCCCATTCAACACTCCGTCCTGGAGAGTACCCTGCCAAGCAACTTGGGCTAAATCCATACTTTGTGCTTCCAACCAATGCCCTCTGTATGCCCAGCTGACTGCCAATGGCATGCTGTGCTTGGTTCTTTCTACAGGGTAGACGGGCACCACTTGTGCTTGGCTATGTAAAGACAATCACTTTCAATGGAATAGCATCTCCCTGTGCAGCTGACCACACAAGTCAGAGATACTAAAGGCACTCAGCACTGTCCTTTGGTGGGCTGTTTCGGGAGGTACAGTCAGTCCTGCCTGGCTGCTGCCGTATATTGGATGGCATTGCAAAGCACTTAAGCAAAGCACTAGCAAGTTTCAAAGCAGGTCAAACAGAATTCCAGCCGTGCCAGAGTTGAAAGGGGAGTAAACACGGCCTAATCCCAGAGTCACAAATGCCTCCAGGCACTGACCGGCTAATGAAAATGGTGACAGGGGTGGGTGGGGGGGTGGGGGGAAGAAACAGGCTGTCACAGGGCACCACTAGAGCACACGCATGTGCTTGACACAGGCATTCCAAGTGAATTTCATGCGCTCGTCAGCAAACACCTCTGTGGGCCTTCTAGGCCTGAGTGCGAGTTTGAGACTCTTGTGGAAGACAAGAAAGAGGCTCGGGATAGGAAGATTTATCCAAGGTCACTCACTGAGTCAGTGAAAGCTATTGGACAAAATACGTCAAATGATAGCTCTTTCGTACACAAAACCACGCAAGTCACTTTTAGTTAATTATCTTATTTGTGATACGGGGAAGGAACCCACGGTCTTCTGTGTGCCGGATGACGCACTCTACCACTGAGGCGTCCCCCCAGCCCCTGATGTCTTTGTCACACTCATTCTTTCATTCCCTCAGCAAACAGGTCCTGACCCCACCACAACCTAAGTAGCCTTCTCCGCAACCATAATCTCAGAGTATACCAGACAGATGTCTATCTTCAGGAAGTTCTCCAGCCACTAGCGAATGGCAAGAACTGAGCCAGGAGGTATGCTGAAGGCAGGTAGTGTGGACCACTGAGTGCCCAACTGAGGCATTTGGATTTTATGATGTAAGATGCATAGTAGCCTTGGGGAGGTCCTCAGACAGCTATTCTGGAGGGAGATCCATCTAGCGGTGGTGACAAGATGAATTGGGGCCAGGCAGTGGGGTGGGAGGACTTTGGAGGTACAGTGTAGCTGAGAAGCCAGGGACCAAGAAGAAGGGCTGAACCAAGGAGACAGAAAGACGGAGATGCCACCCAGGTGGGCGGATGTCTAGTGTCTCAACAGACAGGAAGAACCCAGTGGTCCAGGGTTGGGGGAAGTAGATGTTTGAATGTTTTTCTATGATAGCAGCATGACGATGAGTAAGAAGAATCTATATAGTCTGTTTTATGCTGTTATGGTCTTTCCCCTCTTCTGTATGGAAAATTGAGCCTGGGCCTTCTAACCTCTAGACTCTTTTATATGTCCGGAAGTGACCCCGGGGGGAATCCCACTCGGAGCCTCTGGTTGAAATGGTCTGCCAATTTAACAAATACTAATTAAATAAATAACTAAAATACATTTCCACCCCAGCCTCTTTCTGTCCCCCACTCCAAAACAGCTCTGTGGGAAAGTCAGTTTGGGAATTTCCCACATGTCTCGAGGACTGCAATGCCAGAGCAATGGTCTGAGTCAGCTCTAACCTTCAAAAGTCAGGATTTGCTGCATATCAAAGGCTGAGACTGAGAGAAGCATGGCGGTACTATCAAATGGCTCCTGGGGTCACCTCAGACACCACCTGGGATTTCTGTGCTGGCTTTCAAAGTCCCAGGCCTAGGTCCCAGGTAGAGAGGGAGGCCTGCTAAGCAGGCCGATAAGCCATCCATCTCAGCAGGGGGCCTGCTCCCTGCACCCCAGGGATAATGCAATTGCCTTCAGTTCCCTCTTAAATTGCCCTTTCCTGTGCCCTCTGGTCAATGAGCCAGAATCACCACGGAGCTCCCAAAATAGATGGTGACTCTCAGTCCGAACTTTGGTCACAGAAAGGGGACACAAGATGCTGTAGATGAAACCAAAGCTGAAGGACTCATGGGCCTCTGGGAAAAGGATACGGACTGTGGAGTCCAACTTTGATTCAAATCCAGCTTGGGTCCCTACCACATGTGTGGTTTGGTCACAGTTTTCTCAAGTCTCAGATAACAACGATGTGATTCCCTTCTCAGGATTGCCATGAGGCTTAAACAAGACATGGCCCCTGACAGCAGCGCATGCTCAGTAACAACCAGCGCCATCATTCACATCTACGTTCTAAGACAAGGGCTCTTGAAAATAAGGACCAGACTGGAGTGGCACCTCACACCTGAAGTCCTGGCACTCAGAAAGTGGAAGCAGGAGGCTCAGGAGTTCAAGGTCATCCTACAGCAAGTCTGAGGCCAACCTGGGCTACGTGAGACCGTATCTCAAAGCACTAAAATGAAAATAATAAGGATCAAATGTTTTACTAAAATGCTTGCTGGATGGAGAAAAGAGCTGGAGATAAGGAGTGGGGTACCAGTGCCTTACCTCATCAAGCAGAGGTTGAAAAGCCACTGTCACCAATGACAGGGACAGAAGGGTGTTAGTATACTACAAACACTGCTAGGATGAGCAGTAAAGGAATGAAAAATGATGAATAATATAATGGCCTTAAATCCTCAGCTAGCTTAGCAGAAGTCAACAGATTGCCCCAAACAGATAAAGGAAGGAACAGTGGTTGAAATGCTTTATTTAGAGAAACGAAGAACTAGAATTGGTGGCCTTGGAGGAAAAGGACCTGATGTGAGGGCTATCACGCTATTGTTTCTTTCTGTGCGTACGCTCAACTTCAGTTACTTACAGTCCACCCAGGAATAACATGGCAGTCTAGGGTAGCACTTACTGTCCATTCCTTTACCTTCAGTGCCACACGCTGTCAGCCCCCTTTCCATTTCGCCCCAAATGTCCCTCATCGGAGACAAGTCAAAACCTAAAAACAGGGGTGGGGCGGGGACTTATCAAGGCTAATTCCTACAAGAAGCCCCTGCAGACAGCATCTCCACCGGGAAGGCTCAGCACTGGGGCCTCTTGTACACTGTCCACTTCATGATCGCTAGCTGGAAAGCCTAGTGGTGACATTCTGATGTGTGCGTGTATACGCTACACACACAGTCTTTACAACTCCACTGCTCTCCTGCCGTCCTGCTTGTCAATACAAATAGATTGTAAAATCTCTCCAAACTGGCCTCACCCAGAAAGATCCATTGCTGCCTATTCCGTACACAGCAATGGTGCCCACTAGGAATGCAAAGACCTTTTCAAAGGATAGTAAATTCAAATTCTTCATCTTTAGCTGGGAAAGCCAGAGGGAGAATTTTCCCTATGTGACAGCTTTGGCCAGACTAGGGCCAGAATCTTCTGAAACACAGTTACACATATACACATGCGCACGCGCACACACACACATGAAACATGCACGTACATACAATACAGCCACGATAGCCAAAAGACACACATTCCTACACAGACACCTCCTGGTGATCTCTTGTCAAGTCAACCATGGTGGCTCTGGATAGTCCTTTTCTCCCTTAAAAAAATGGTTTTATTGAGGTATAATTCACATGCCACTTTGGGACCTGTAATATTCCCAAATGTCTAAGTTAAAGGCTTGGTCCTTAGTGTCTTAGCATTGAGAAAAGCTCTGAACTCTAAAGAGTGAGGCGTAGTGGGAGGTCTTTAGGCCACTGAGGAAGCATTCTCGAAAGGATTGTGGGACCCTGGTCTCTTCCTTGGTTTCCCTGACTTCTGGCCATTTGTGAGCTACATTGTTTGCCCTCCCCCCCCCCTCCCCCCCCCCCGCCATGCTGGGTACCACAGCCCCCGAACAATGAGGCAGTCGATGAAAGCCTGAGAACCAGCATCAGGAATGGAAAGAAACCTTTTGGTTAGAAGTTGGTTACCTCAGACATGTGGTGGAGAAACCTGATGGAAACAATGGCAGTGATAGTTCAGTGGACCTCAGGGTGTTCCCTCGCATATTTTAACTTCAGTAATTGTCATCTCCTCCCAGTGAAACTCCAGATTGATGTATTAGTGCTCCACTTCCTTTACCCTTTCGTCCCTGGCAACCACTCGTCTTTTCTCGGTCTCTATGGATTTGCCTTATCTGAGCACTTCTCATTAATGGTATCACTTAAAACATGGAAGCTCTGTCTGGCTTCTTTCCCTTAGCAAAATGTTTCCAAAATTCATCCACATTACAGCACATATCAGTACTTCTTTAATTCTTTGGAGGTTTTTGCTTGTTGTTTTGTTTTGGGGACAGGATCTCATTCTGGTTTTGAGGTTAACCTCGAACTCACTGTACAGCCCAGGCTGCTCTCAAACTCACTGGACTCTTTAGCTTCCTCTGTGCGAGATTACAGGGATGTGTCACCATGCCTACCTAACTTCCTCCATTCTTTCTTATAGCTGAATTCCATCATGCGGACTTTGCTTCCTCACTCACATACTGAAGGAAATTTGTGCTATTTTCACCTTCTAGCCGTTGTGCATGAGCTCCTATGAAAACATAAAAAGTTTTTCATGTGGACATATGTGTTTATTTCTCAGGTATATATCTACAAGTGGCATATGGTAACATGGACCATATGCTTAATCTTCTCAAGAATCACTGGACTGTTTCCTATAGAGACCGCATCGTTTTTCCACTCCTATCAGCAATGTCTGAGAGTTCTAATTGCTCTCCAACTCTATCAACATCTTTTATTTTCTGTCTACTAGACTACAGCCATCCTGGAATGGAGATGTGGTTCAATCACAGAGTTCCTGCCTAATGTGCACAGGCTCCGAGTTCAAACTCCAGTGCCACAAAGACAAAAAGCAGCACAAAAAGATTATAGTCATCTTATTAGACAGGAAGTGGTACCTCATGTGGTTAAGACTCAAGTTTCTCTCGAGGATAATGATGTTGAATGTTTTTTTTTTTTTCATGTTTGTTGGCCATTTGTGTATCTTCTTTGGATCCTTTGCTATCTTTTTAAAAAGATTTATTTATTTATGCAATGTATACGAGTGCTCTACTGCATGCATGCCTTTATGCCAGAAGAGGGCATCAGATCCCACTAGAGAGGGTTGTGAGCCACCATGTGGTTGCTGGGAATTGAACTCAGACCTCTGGAAGAGCAGCCAGTGTTCTTAACCTCTAAGCCATCTCTCCAGCCCCATCTTTGCTATTTTTAAATAGGCCATTTCTTTAGTAAGTATGGGTGTTTTGCCTGCATGTATGTCTGTGTACCCTGTGTGCCTGGTACCCATGGAGGCCAGAAGAGGGCATCAGAGACTCTGGAACTGGATTTGTGGGAGGGTTTTAGTCCTGGCTAACCTTGAATTAATGATCTTCCTGCTGTAGCCTCTCAGCTGCTGGGATCACAGGCATAAACCACCAACACTTACTTTAAGCCTATACTTTTTCTTCTGAGACAGGGTCTCATTATGTAGCTAAGGCTGGTCTGGTACTTAACTCTGTACTCTAGTGTGGCCCCAAACTCACAGTAATCCTCCTGCCTCCCTCGGCCTGCCAAGTACTAGGATTATAAATGTGTACTAACACTCCGGGCTTATACCTAAATTTCAAAGCAAGATTAAAAAATTAAAGCAAACTGATTGTAAAAGTTGGGTTTGATTGTAACATTTTCACACACCCAGAGAATGTGCTTTGATACATTCACCCTCATTACCCTCTCTTTTCCCTCCTTCCCCACTCCCTGGATTTTGTTTTCTTAATAGTCTTCTATTTTCATTTCTTCTTTATCTAGATTCTATATATGAGAGAAAAAGATGTGATTCTTGTTGTGGGATGGTCTGTATGTCAAATCTGTTGCTCTGATTGGTCGATAAATAAAACACTGATTGGCCAGTGGCCAGGCAGGAGGAAGTATAGGCGGGACAAGGAGGAGAAGAATTTTGGGAAGTGGAAGGCTGAGTCAGAGAAACTGCCAGCCGCCACCATGACAAGCAGCATATGAAGACACCGGTAAGCCATAAGCCACATGGCAATGTATAGATTTATGGAAATGGATTAATTTAAGCTATAAAAACAGTTAGCAAGGAGCCTGCCATGGCCATACAGTTTGTAAGCAATATAAGTCTCTGTGTTTACTTGGTTGGGTCTGAGAGGCTGTGGGACTGGCGGGTGACAAAGATTTGTCATGACTGTGGGCACAGCAGGAAAACTCTAGCTACAGATTCTCATCTCGACTAAAATGAAGATCAGAAGTTTCATCCTTTCTCTTGCAAATAAGTGGCTTCTTTCTTCTTCATGGCTGGATAATATTCCAGTGTGTGTGTGTGTGTGTGTGTGTGTGTGTGTGTGTGTGTGTGTATTCCAATTTTATTTTTCTTTTAGTGACAGGACCTCATTAAGTGGCTTGCCTTGAACTCACTCTCCAGCCTAGCTAGATTTTAATCCTCTTCCTTCAGTCCCCAGAATAGCTAAGATTAGAGTCCTGTGACATCAAGATTGGCTCACCACGTTCTCTTTTTATCCCTTCACCATCAATGGCTATCTAGGTTGATGCTATATCTTAGCTATTATGGACAATGCCACACTAAACACAGGTATGAAGGTACCTCCATTGTGTGCTGGCTTTGATTCCTTTGATATTTGCCCAAGGGTGTCTAGACATAGTTTACTGAGAGGTTCCCAGATAAAAAAAAGTGGGAGATACTGTGTTGATTTGCATACGTTGAAGCAGTTTTGCATTGCTTGGAGAAATCGTTCTTGATCAAGATGAATGTTCATTTGATCATTTGGGTTGAGTTTCTCCTTAAGAAGCTTTTCACCCATGTTCATTCAGGACAGTGGTCTGTAATTTTGTTTTGGATGTGTCTTTGTATGAGTCTGGAAGAATTCTTTCTTCCCCTTCAATTTTTTGAGTAGTTTAAGTAAACTTAGTGCTAATTCTTCTGGGAGAATTCCTAAGTGAAAGAAACCATCCGCTATGGGCTTTGCTCTGTTGGGAGATTATTTCACTTTCTTCATCGTGTCCTTTGAAGCACTTTTTTTTTTCTTTTTTTTTTTACTTTTGACAAAGTTCAAGGTATCTAATTTTTTCTTTGTGACTTGTGCCTTTGGTGTCATATCTAAGAAGTCATTGCCTACTCAAGGTTATGAAGATATATGCTACCTTCTAAGAGTTTTAAAGCTTTAGTTCTTGCATGTACCCCTTTGATCAATCCATTTTGCGTTACCTTTTGTACATAGGGTTCACCTTTACTCCACCCCTCCCCTCCAGATTCTCCTTTTTATTTCGGAGAGCAACACCCTGGTTTTGTTACAAGGAAGAATGGAGTCTACCTCTAGGTGGACACATGGTCATGCTTCTTCCCTTAAGTGCTAGTCCAAATCAAGGCCAGGTTAAGGACCTAAGGGATCACTTTTAGGATGGTAGGTTCACCAGAAAGTGATGTGTTTTTCCTTCCCAGGGTTCCCACCCCCTGATGCAGCCCCTACAAGACACCTCGAGGTTCAGCTGGGTCAGACAACCTTTCTGAGTCAGGAAGGTGTAACTATTCCTTTTCTTCTCTACTGTCTTTTTCTTTTGGATGTTGACCAGAGCCAAGTATGCCTTTAAATTCCCTGGTACTCTGGGCTTCTTTACTCTTTCTTTAAAGCTCCTCTCCCGCCATGGGGCTGCCCGCTGCCACTGGCTGATCCCCATGCCCGTGGATCTCAAATGGCATTCTCTCCGCCCCCCGCCCCCCCCCATTCACTTCTCCACATCCCCCCAAAGGCAGCTGCGAGATTTGAAGCTTGCTTGCACAGGGATTTTTCTTTTTAACTCCCCACTGCTTCGAGCTTCTTCACTCTTCTCTGCTTGGCATGTGACTAACCTCTTTGTCAGCTTATCTCAAAGGGCATGGCTGTCCCCCTTCCCTGTCTCCGTTCTCCTCCTCCGGGTTGCTGCAAGAGTTACAGCTTGTCTTTTAAACTCTGATATACTGTCCTTGAGCTTCCATTTGAGTTCATTCTTAAATTCTTTTATTAACAAGACGACTCTGACTTCCCCGGAATCATGGTGGCTCGACCAGGACTCCCCCCAGATTTCCAGTGTAACACTTCCTTCTTGCTTTCTAATGTGTTAATCAGCAGAGAAAATGAACTTGCTCCAGTATCACTAGACAGCATCAGCTGGGTAAATCATGATTCACAGTAACAGGAAATGTCATCGAGTAGGACTTTGTTGGTCCTCACCTACTGTGGTGGTCTGAATGAGAATGTCTCTCATAGGTTCTGGCATCTAGACATTTGATCCCCAGTTGATGGCACTGTATGGGGAGGTTTAGGAGGTGTGGCCTTGCTGGAGAAATTACATCACTAAGGACATGCTGTGAGGTTTCAAAAGCCTCCATATTCCCAGTCTACTCTCTCTGCTTGCAGTTTTAGATGTGAGCTCTCGGCTCTCAAATGCCAGCTCCAGTCACCATGTCTGTCCTCACGCCGTGCTGTCCCAATCATTATAAACACCTAATGCTCTGGAACTGTAAACCCCAATAAGCCCTTCCTTCTGGAGGTGCCTTGGTCGGGGTGTTTCATAACAGCAGGACAAAAGTAACTAATAAACCAATGCTACCTCTCAATTTTTACAGGAAACCTTCAAAGTGAGACAGATGAACTTGTCCCTTGCTTTACAACTGACAAGAGGCAGAGCCAAGATATGCGTTGGGCCCATCTATCACCAAAGCTGCGAATCTCAGTGCTACAGATCTGCAGAAATGCAGAAGTAGGCATCATTCTGCCCATTGATCCTTACACACCCACTATTTTTATGTATGTGCTTGTGTTAAGTGAGAAGTGCTTCAGACACATGGGAGGAAGGCTAGATGAGTACAGTTTGTGTGGCACATGGCTGGGATTGGACAGAATATGAGGCCAGAGTAGGCTGAAAGATGCCAGAGCCATGAATAGCCTAATAGCAATACAAATGAAATCTCAGCATTCATGGGCATTTTGGTTTGGGTTGGGTTTTGATACTGGGCCTTGCTCTGTAGCCCAGGCTGGCCTGGAATTCACAATCCTACTATCTCAGACTCCCATGCACTGGGATTCAGTGAGTGCGCCACCACACCCAGCCCACACCCCAGCATTAAGTAGGGAACTCATTAACAACTTCATATCTGGTATGGTGGGCCATTCTACACCTCCACTGCTGAATAAAACAAGCTTGGAAACCTTTTTTCTTTTAGTCCCACATAATGTGAGGCCAAGAGCCTGACAATATGAGGGAGATTTCCAAGTAGCTGTTCTAAGAGTCTTGACACCAAGTGCTCCCAATGACTGAGGTTGAGTCTAAAGCACCCAAGGATAGAGGCTGGTAAAGCTAGGAGGAGCAGGATCCCTTCTTGAGGCATGCACTCCAGTCAGGGGCAGACCTAATGATTTTGGAATTCATCTGATTCATTGATAGCTATTTCAATCAAGACTTACTATGTGCCAACTGCTGTACCAAGAACTTCATATGTAAACTCATTCACTCTTAGGACAACCCCATGATACAGATACTTTTAAAAATAAATTATCCATTTATTTTTATTTTGTGTCTACTGGTGTTTTGCCTGCATGTATGTCTGTGTGTGGGATCCCTTGGAACTGGAGTTACAGACAGCTGTGAGCTGCCATTGTGGGTGCTGGGAATTGCACCTGAGTCCTCAGAAGAGCAGCCAGTGCTCTTAACTGCCTAGTCTTCCCTCCAGCCCTTCCCACAGGTTCTTGGGGAGAAAAAAAAGAATAATTGTTAACATTTAGAAGTGGGAAGTTTACATTAATATATGGGTTTCTTTACTCTGTTGTTCAACCAGAGGTTTGAGCAGCACCAACAGGACACAGTGGGTGGGTCCAGCTGTAGATTTTTGCGTGGACTCTGGGACATTCCACGGGAGGGGCTATGGCCTACTTCTCTGTTATCTCAGTTGACTAGAGAAGAGGAGCCCTGCCTTTTATCAGGTTTCAAACCTGGATTCTGGGGGTGGGTGGGAATGAAGGGACTCCTGCTATCTCTACAAAGAGTACTCAAGACCAAGAGAGGAGGAGAGAAGGCTCTTTCGGAAGGAGGTCCAGAGTAAGCCTCGAGACAACTGGTATGACAAAGGAGGCCAAAGGTCAAGGAGGTTATGTCTTCACGGCGGCCAGGCTGTTTAGAGAAGGAATGGAAGGTATTTACGATGGAGGGAGAGTAGAGGGAGGAGAAGAGGGACTTGGGAAGAGACAGAGATGGAGAAGGGGAGACAGGCAGGGACGTGAAGGCCGTGTCTAAATTCATGATATTCTGGAAGAAGCTAAGAGGCCCCACTGAAGATGTGCTGGGAAGCCGCAGGAGGAAAGGCCGTGCTCAGGATAGAGAGAGGAAGAGGGGGATATTTTGATCCAAATGTGCTCAGGGAGAGTACAGGAGGGGAGGTCAGGCTCAGAGAGGGAGGGGTCAGATCACCCCTGTGGTGGTCACAGCCTACAAGTAGCCAGTCCTCAGTGTACCCCTAGCCACCAACGCTAACTTCCTTTAAAAAGGCAAGTAAGGGAGTATCCCCAGGGATCAGGTGGGCAGTGTTTACCCCCTTTGGCTGGGTGAGCCCCGAAGCCAGGGGGAAGGGCCGCCTGCACAGGATGACTAATGGGGGACAGAGGCAAAGGCTGCTAGGGCAGTGTCCTCTTTAGCAGACTGCCCTTTGTCCCACCTAGCCATTCTCTTGAACAAACTGTGGGGCTGAGAAGAGATCCAGTTGGGGAGACGGTACCCAGTCAGAAGGCACCTTTCCCAGGGGCGCCACATTTCCACACGCTCGGTCAAGTAGTTCAGAGGCACAGCCGTGTCACACTCTATCCATCTGCCGCACAATCCACTGTACTTTGCAGCCTGTCCCGTGTGCGTCTAGAAACCAGACGAGGGCTATTTTGTGTTCTTGCCAATATTTATTAAAGACAATTTTCCCACCCACCTTCATAAAAATGAAATTGAAATTTCAACGCTGTGGTTGTATCGACAGTGAAGAAGTCCCAACATAACCCCCAAGCAGTTCCCAGGGATGAGATTATTTCTGCTGTTTCGGGTTTAGAGTGATTTACACATAATTACTAGTGTTTCCCCTCTGATTACCGCCTGGTTTCTGGAGAGCAGCTACTCTGCAAAGCACCTCCAATGATTTCTTCGGTTGGTTTTTGAAATAAGCCTTATATTGGAAACCTATCGAATCATTTCGTGTGCTTTCTTTTGCGCCTGCATGAAATCTCGGATCTGGACATGATTGAATTCTAGGAGAGATGATATGTGGCAAAGCCTCCAACAAAAGAAACATTTTTTTCCACTGGAAAATGTTAAGGCTTGGGACTTCCAGGATGACTGTGTGGGAAGCTCATTTTCTCTCCAGTGAAACAGGCGAAAAATTTAAAAGCACCTATTTAAAGTCTTTGGAAACTGTCCTCAGAGTACAGACAAATGGAGAAGTATTTATCCAAGGAAATCTAGTAAACTCCAGTAAAGACCTCGAGTCTGTGGCATTTGTGCATCAGTCCACAGCAGCTCTCCCCAGCAACCCTGTATGACTTTTCCAGGTGGGTGAGGCCAAGAAAACACTGTTCCCTCTTCCTCACCTCCCAGAATGGTGACACTTCCACCCTAGGAGCATCATCATCTCCCCCACCCCGCGAGTATAACAGACTCCATTCCAAGTGGAAGCAGCCTTTCCCCCACACAGATCCAACTTACAGAGCAGAAGCTCCATCCTAGGTCCTGCAGGCAGGCCAAGCACACTGGCCTCAATCATTCTACCCCAGCTTTCTCGTAGGACGGAAGGTCCGTACTCAAACAGACCAGGCGAGAAAGACTGGCACTACTATTGTCTTCTGAGTGTGCATTCACAGGGCAAGGGGTATCAGTCTGGGAGATACAGGCACTGTCTCCATTGCCAGCTCCAGTACAGTGGCCTACAGGTCCTGCAGGCAGATGGTAGGATGGAGAGCGCCCCAGCTCTACCGCACAGAGAATGACTGTTTAGAAGAGACCATGGAGAAGTTCACACGTAAGAGCATTGTTGAAAACAATGGAGATCTTAGCTGAGAGCAATTAAAAGGAGGCTGGTAACTATATGAAACTAGTGGCAAGAGAAAAAAAGGCAGGTCAGTCAGAGAAGCACCAGAGAAAACCTAGGAGAAAGACAGCTATGCAGATACCTCATGGCATCATATCCTAAGACCTGAAAGGCTGTATACATACACGCACAGGCTGCTGTTAAGGGATGTTTGTACACTGTGTGAAGGTGTATTGCTGTGATGGTTGTAATAAAAAAGATGAACGGCCAATAGCTAGGCAGGAGGTATAGGCAGGATTTCCTCGACGAGAAAGGAAGAGGAGGAGGAATCTAGGTGCACGGGAGACGCCAGGAGCCAGACACGGATAGAAAACAGGAGGTGCAAGATGGAAGAGAGGCAGTGCCACGTGGCAGAACTTAGATTAATATAAATGGGTTAATTTATGTCTTAAGTGCTAGTGGGACAAGCCTAAGCTAAGGCCGAGCTTTCATCATTAATAAGAAGTCTCCATGTGGTTATTTGGGAGCTGGCAGGCAGGTCAGAGAAAGACTCCTTACAGACTGCATCCAGGTGAGCAGCACTGAGAGCAGGGCATGGGGGAGAACTTGGAAACAGTCTCAAGCCACATGCAGATGAAATGGCAAAGGACAGATGTCTTACCAGGCCACAACCTCTGATCTGACACTGGTTGAAGAATCAGTCACTTCTGCCCAGGAGCTACTCTTAGGAAGCCAGGCTGAAAGCTAAACCACACCTATCCCTGACAGTCTTGAAGGCTTCATATGCCTAAGGTTACATTCCTTTAAAGAATGACTTGGGAGAGAATGTTTAAGCTGCTTGTTTCTGGTTGAACAGAGGGCAAATTTCGAAATTTCCCGACCTGGAAGGCAATGTCCAAGTCACACCATTCACACACACACTCACCTCCCAGGAAGTAGAGTCAGAAGAGACTTTTTGATCTGAACAAATGACAAAATATATAGAGCCTTGGAGATATGTGGGACACTGTTAAGTGTACCAGCACATGTACACAAGGAGGAAGAAGAGACAACATTAAAAAAAATCCCAACCCAAACAAAACAAACAAAAAACCCAACCACATTTGATGGAAAATATTAATAGCACATCCAGCTCAATGAACTTCAAGTAACATAAGACACATCACAATTACTGAAATACTGAACTGTTCCAACACAAAGATTAAACTCTTCAAGTGAGAGAGGAGAGAAGTCAACTCATCATGCACAGATGTATAAGGAAACCCCAAGAACATTAAGTAACAGTTAGTGTCTGAACAGAGCCATGAGAGGACAAGAGGACATGATGTGTCCAAACTGCTAAAAGAAAAAAAAACTGTGAATCCTTAAACCCAACAAAACCACATTGTACCAGCATTTCTTGGAGAAGGGGGAGTTAATAATAATAATCTTATTTTTTATTTAACTGATTTTAAAAGTAATTTCTCGAGCAACACCTATAAAATGATATTCTATCCCTATATCATACATAAAAAGATCAGTTTGGACAACAGCATGTGCAGGTGTAAGGCCATGATTGAGGATGTGACGTCGAATGCACAGGAAGAAATGAAGAGGACAAGCCATGGCATTTTAGAAACGTGAAAAAATCAATTTGACTTTTCCTTTCCTCTTGTATTTTCTTTAAAAGATGTGAGACTATATAAAGCAACAGGTATTGTTAAATTTGAAATATACATGGGCAGACAATAATCGTAGCACAAGAATGAAGAAAGATGTGGTTCCTACACTTCATTATCATTGGGTTAGAACAAATCTGTAGTAGATTCTGTCAACCTGGGGTGCCTTGAAAAAGACAAGTGCCCCCAGAGACTCACGTATCTGGACACTTGCCCTCCGGTTGTTTGGAGAAGTCGTGGCACCGTTAGGAGGTGCAGTCTTGCTGGCGAAAGTACACCATTGGGGTCATACTTTGAGAGTTCATAGCCTCACTTCCAGTCTGCTCTCCCTGATTCCTGTTTATGGGTGAAGATGTGATCACTCAGCTTTCTGCTGCCGTGTCTCCCCTGCTCTTACGGCCTTCCCTTCAAGAACTAAAAGCCGATGTACACTTTCTTCCTTCAGTAAGTTGCCTTCGTCACGGTATTTTATCACAGCAATAGAAAGATAATAACTACGGAAGTGGGGACCAGGAGCGGGCTGTGGCTGTGAAGAACTTGACCGTGTTGCTTTGGGGAAGAATGTGGGAGACTTTGGCACTTTGGACCAGAAAAGCAGTTTGAATGCTGTCAGCGGAGCTTAATGGAACCTGGAAGAGAGTAGTACTGAGAAAAATGTAGGCAGTAGAGGTGGGGCCCGGGAGGCTTCCAACGGGAACAATATTAGCAACAGGCCACTCCTGGGATATGTTGGCAAAGAATCTGGCTGCTTTTTGCCTGTGTCATAAGAACTTGCCTGAGGCTACATTCAAAAATAACGGGCTAATTTCTTTGGTAAGGTCAAATCTGTGGCATGGTTGTTACTGGTAATACTTACATAGGTCTTCAATGAAAAAGAACAAGAGGGGCAGAAAGAAATATAAAACGGACAGTTTGGAGAGAAAAAGAGCACTAGGAAGCTTAATGTGACCGCCAAGGCACGTGCTGGAAGGGGGGCTGTAATTGTTAAGGAGAGGAGTCCTGCTTTGCACTAGAGCAGTGGGAATTGTGCCCTCAGAGCAATACCCTGCCAAACTAAGCCTCTAACTTGTGAAAATGGAAGCCCAGGGTCTTCTAGAAACCAACTGCGTCACCATGAAAATGCTGCTACTAATGTGATTCAAAGTGGTGCGGGTCCATCCCAGGCTAGCCACTGAACTTGAGTATGGGCTTTGGAGGCACAAAAGATACAGGAATAGCGGGACTGCACATTTTTCCTCCATGGTTTCAGAGAGCCACTGAAGCCAGGCAATGCGTGGCAGTGTTGGAGGCACTGCGAGAAGATGGCCCTGAGAGACCAGAAGGCCATGAGAAGCCATCGTGTGCTACCATGATAGTGAAGCCTGGGTTGCAGTGCAGACCCCAAGATGTTGGAGACGCCAGAATTGTGAGCCATCTGCCAAGGAGAGCTGCAGACAGGGAGTGGAACCAGCTCAAGAGAGACCTAAGTGCAGGCATCAGAGTTGGAGAAGCAGAGCCATCTAAGCACTGGACGTAGAACTACAGGATTGGTATTTGCCCTGCTGGGTTTCAGTATGCTTTGGCCCAGTATTTCCCCACTATGCCCTCATCCCTCCCTTTTGGAATGGTAATGTGCCATTGTATGTTGGAGGGATGTACTTTGCTTCTTGATTTTCCAGGGGATCACAGTTAAGAAACTGTCTAGAGTCTCAGAGGTGACTTCACACTTTAGATTTTAAAACAATGTTGAAACTGTACAAGGCTATGAGGACTTTTGAAATTGAACTCGATGCACTTTGCACTGTGAGATGGTCATGAGCCAGAGGGGGCCAGGGGTGGATTGTGGTGGATTGAATGAGAATGTCCCTCTTAAGCTCACGTCTTTGAACCCTTGGCCCTCAGCTGGTGGCACTGTTTAGGGAGGGTATGGAACCTTTAGGAGGTACAGCAATGTTGAAGGAAGAATGCCAATCGGGGGTGAGCTTTGAGAGTTCATAGGCTAGCCACACTTCCAGTTTATTCTCTCTGCTTCATCTTTGAGGTTTAGATATGATCTCTCAGTTTCCTGCTCTGGCTGCCTGCTGCCATACTTCCGCCATCACTATAGATTCCTGCTTTGGAATCACACCAAAATAAATCCTTTCCTCCAGAATTTGTTTTTGGCTATGGTATTTTATCATAGCACCCCCAAAAACAACTAATATGTAAGCTAAAATGTATAGTATAATCCTCAAGTCAATTAAGAAACAATTGAGAAAAAGAAAACACAAAAAAATTAAAATCAGAACAAACAAAAAACCAAAGACAAAAATGTCCCAAAAATGAGATAAAAATACTGTAGATGAAAATCACTAAATGGATTATATCATGAACTAGAAAGCATTTACTTAATACAAGAAAAATCAGTAAAAGAAGAGAGGAACAAAACAAGCTGCGACATATAAGGACTAAAAACCAAAAAGCACCCAAGAAACTAAAGAACAAACTAAATTCAAAGCAATCAAAAAATTTAATAACAAATAAAAGGAAATAAATAAGGGAACACGAAAACGATAGAGAAAATCAACAAGATCAGAAATTGGTTATTTGAGGGGAAAAGGCCAACTCTTTGACTAGACCAGCAGAAAAACAGAGAAGACTCAACACTACTGACACCATGGAAATAAAAAGAAGTGAGTATAACGCTGTGAATAACTAGGTGGAAACAAATTAGAAGAGCAAAATGAAAGAGAAAACTTCCCAGAGAGAACAGCTTCTAAAATGGGCTCAAGAAGAAAGGAAAATATGAATGTACTAAAACAAATACAAAGATTGCATCAACAAATCTGAAACATCCACATGGCAGAGTCCTGCTCAGGTTGCCTCGCTGATAAATTCTATAAAATGTTTTTAAAAATTAAGACCAGAGCCTGATATGGCGACATACACTTGTAATCCCAGCAGGCCTAGGCAGGTAGATAGTGAGTTTGAGACTAGCCTCTGAGCTACATAGAAAGTTCTAGGCCAGTTTGGGCTGCATAGAGAGACCCTGGCTCAAAACCAAAAGGAAACAAACACACAAAGTCACCCACCACCACCACAATCCTCACATAGAACCTGAAACCCCAAACCCAAATAAACAAACAAACCCAAAAGCCTCAAACACCAACTTTGGTTTCTAATTTCCAGTTGAGCATATAAAGAGCTTAAAAAAAAGTCACCACCCTGCCCTAACAACAGATAAAAAGCTGAATACACCGGGAACTCTCCTTAGGTCCAGCAGAGAAGCCCAAGCAAACTGCTGCCTTAAAACTGGAGACAGGCACTAGGTACAGAGGATGCGAACTTGAGGTAGCAGAGGCTTATGGGCATGTTGCAGTAGCACACATCTGTAGCCCCAGGTACTTGGGCTACTGAGACAGGAAGATCACTTGAGCCCAGGATTTCTGAGACCAGCCAGTACACCGTGGCATGACCATGAGTCAAAAAGCAAATGTGTGTGGAAGGAGGTATGGAGGTCTCGTAAGCAGGAAACAGTACTAGGGTATGAAAATCTGAATTGTAAATTGACTGATTATTGAAAGTTCAATGAGGACAAGTTGACAAAGGTCAGCTAATAGTAACTTTTTATGGGCCATAAAGCACACATTAGCCACTTTAATGGAAAAGAAATCACATGCTATTGACTCCCAGACCACAGCGGAATGGAACCAGAGGTGAATAACAGAAATCTCTCTGTAGAATTCTCAATATTTAGAGATTAAAACTAAGCTTATAGATAACATACAAGTCAAAGAAGGAATTTCAGAAGAAATAAAAAATGTTTTAACTAAGTAGAAATGAAATGACAACTTCTCAAAATGTGTAGCAAAAGTAGTGCTTGAAGGGAAAGTTACAGTGTTGAATGCAAATATTAAAAAAGAAGTAATGCAGACAAGCAATAATCTAAGCTTAGCCCATAAGAAATTAAAAAGGACCAAATTAAACCCAAACTAAATAGATGAAAAGAAATAATAAAAATTAGAGCAGAATCAATGAAATTGAAAGTAGGAGATGATTAGAGAAAAGTCAACAAAGCCAAAGATGAGTTTATTGAAAAGATCAGTAAAACCAATAAGCCTTAAAGCCAGGCAAAGAAAAAGAAAGATGCATGGATTATCACCATCACAAATGAGAGGGCGTCATTCCTGACCCCACATGTACCAAAAGAATTATCAAGGAATTCAGTGCCCAACTCTGTACCCTCAAATTCAACACCCCAGACAAAACCAGTCAATTCCTTTAAAGGCAGAACCTGCCCAAACCCACACAAAGAGGACTAAGCCATATGAATAGGCCTATATTTATTAAAGGAGCTGCGTCACTAATTAGTACCTCTCTCAAACAGAAAACACCACGCTCAGATTGCTTCAGTGGTAAATTTGACCAAATATTTGTGGGGGGAAATGCACCACTTTTCTAGAAGCCAGAGGGAATATTTCTTAACACACTCTATGAGGACAGCATTATCCTAACACTAAAATCAAACAAAGATAAAATCAAATCCAATAATATAGAAAAAAATTATACTTCACAATGAAGTGAGATTTATATTAGGTATGAAAGGCTGGTTCAGCATTCAAAAATCAATCAAGGTACTCTAGAGGCAGAGTCAGGAGTTTGAGGCAGGTCTGGCCTACAAGGTGAGTTCCAGGCCAGTAGAGTTACATGGTGAGACCCTGTCTCAAACACACACACACACACAAAAGCCAATTAATTAATGCAATCCATTACTTGGTAATGTAATAAAGAAAAAACACAATAATATTAATAGATTCAGAGAAAGGTTTTGATGAAAATACCAATGTCAGTCACAATAAGACCCTCAGTAAACTAGGAGTAAACGAGCCTGTGTGGCAGTGCACATTTGCAATCCCAGCAGTACAGACAAAGAGGCAAGAAGATTGTGAGTTCGAGGCAAGCCTGGACTTCATTGCTATATCCCATCTCAAACAAACAAACAAACCAACAAGAAAACAATCCATAAAATATCTACAGCAAACATTCTTAATGGCGAGACTCGAGGAGCTTTCCCACTATTATCAGGAACAAAAGCTAGAATGTCCCCTCTTGCCGCTGCTTTTCAACACCTTACAGGAAAGCATAGACAATGCAATTTGAAGTAAAGGGTAAACAGAGAAGGAAGAGGGAAAACCTACTCACAGATCACATGATCATAGAGGTAGACAACCTGAAAAAACAACAACAGTGAGCTCTGGCAACTAATAGCAGTTATTGTAAGGTTGCAGGACACAGGGTTGACATCCAGAAGCCAACTGCAGTGAGTAAGTGAAATCCGGAACTAAAACCACGTTACTATGGTGTTTTCTTCAGTACTGTGTAAAGGTGAGACAATACAGAGATTAGTGCGGTCCTAGGCAAGGATGACAGACAACAATGTGAAATGTTTCATAGCTTTAGTGTATCCTTACCTCAAACTTATCAAGACATACATGCCAAATATGTATAATCTACTGTATATTAACCATAAGTTATGCACTGTTTTAAAAACACGTTATCATATGTTAGCATTCCCAAAGCATCAAACACTTGAGTAAAAATTTGACATGAGCTATACAATATCTGTATGGAGAAAACTATAATAATAGAAATCAAAAAATTACTAAATGGAGGAGATACTCCATGTTCACACAGGAAGATGCAATATTGTCAAGATGCCAGTTCTTCCCAAGTTGACAATATTGCATTTCCTGTGTGAACATACAGAAACCACAGAAAGTTATTTTCTGGATACAAGCAAACTAATTCTAGAGCTTTATCTATAGAAACACAGAAGACCCAGAATAACCAACTCCATCCTGAAGGAGAGAAACAAAGTTGGAGGGCTGACTCTATCCAACCCCATCAAAGTCACACGCAGAGCAGCAGCAGTCAAGGCGGTGTTGTTAGTGAAGGAACAGACACACGGTTCCGTGGACACAGAAGTGGGCCTACTTGAATCAGTCAGCTACTCTATGAGAAAGGAACAAAGCAACATGACGGAGCAAAGAATCTTTGCAACAGATAGTGCTGAAACAAGTGAACATTCACATGCCGAGGAGAGAGAGAGAGAGAGAGAGAGAGAGAGAGAGAGAGAGAGAGAGAGAGAGAGAGAGAGAACACAGACTTCACACAAAAATTAACCTTTAGTTGTTCACAGACCTAAATGCAAAGTTGCAAAACCACACAACCACTAGGAGGTAATATAATTCAAACTCTAGATGGCCTTGTATACAATGATGCTTATCTTCCCCTTGATTATTAGTTTACTTATAATGCTGGCAGCCTTCTTCATCTAGGACTTTACAGTTTTTCTTAAATGAATACATTTTAGCAGGGTATGGTGGCTCACACCTGTAATCCCAGCCCTCAAAAGGCAGACCCTGGAGGATTACCACAAATGAATTCCAGGCCAGCCTGAACAACAGAGTGAGAGTCTGTTGCAAAAAGCCAAAGCAAACACACAAACTTCAGTTTTCAGAGAACGTTTGGATCCATGGCAAAAGTGTAACAGTGGTGAAGTTCCAATCTGATCCCTGTCTTCATAGGTACTAAACAACGGCCGCTATCAACATATCACATCTGAGCTGCACATTTGTTATAATCAATGAATCTACGTTGCAATGACTTTCTAGACACAACACCAAAGGCACAAGGCATGAAAGAAAGCACTGATATGCTAAACGCATTAATAGTACAAACTGTAGACTGGGGATATGGCTCCAAGGCAGAGTGCTGACCTAGCATGCCTGAGACTCTGCGTTTGAACAGTAGCACTACAAAAAGGAGGAGAATGGTAAATGTTCTGCTCTGCTAAGGGCGCTGCCAAAAGAATGGAAAGGCAAGCCACAGACCAGAGAAAATGTTTAGAAAAGACATAGCTGATGAAGGCTATTAACCTCAAATATACAAAGATACAAGAATGGACCATAAGAAAATAAAGAACGTGGTTTAAAAATGGGTAAATGACCTGAAGAGCAAGACAGTTTAGCAGGTAAAACTTCCTTTGCTTGACTACTTGAGTGCAATCCTGAAATCCCATAGTAGTATACACACACACACACACACACACACACACACACACACACACACAGACGATGATGATGATGATGATGAAGACCACACAATGATGAAAGACCTGAACATTTAACAAACAAGATATATAGATGGCAAATAAGAATATGAAAAAAATCTTCAAGCTGGGCAAGGTTTTTTTTTTTTTGGTTTTTTGAGACAGGGTTTCTCTGTGTAGCTTTGTGCCTTTTTTGGAACTCACTTTGTAGACCAGGCTGGCCTCGAACTCACAGAGATCTGCCTGGCTCTACCTCCTGAATGCTGGGATTAAAGGCATGCGCTACCACCGCCTGGCGCTGGGCAGTTTTTAATCCCCTTACTTGGAAAGTGGAGGCAGAGGATCAGGTGTTCAAGGTCCTCCTCAGCTATGTAGTGAGTTTGAGACCAGACTGCATTGTCTCAAAAAAAAAGAAAAGAAAAGAAAGAAAGAAGAAATATTCAATATTATGTCATAAGAGGATTACAAATTAAAACAATGGTAAAATAGTAATATCTACCATTACAGTAATCAAAAATCTAGAACCTAACACAACCAAGAATATGGAGCAATGGGAACTTTCACACTCTGCTGGTAGAAATACAACATGATACACACAGTTTGAAAGACAGTTTGGCAATTTATCACAAAACTAAGCATACTCTTACCATATGGTCTGGCAGTTATGCTCTTTAGTATTTTCCCAAATGATGGAAAACTTGTGTTTACATATAGCCTTCATATGTATGTTTAGAGTAGCTTTGTTCATAACTACCAAAATTTGGAAGCCACCAAATGCTCATTAGTAGGCAAATGGCTAAGCTAAGCTACCATCTGACAATGGAATATTGTTCGGTGCTAAAAGAGATGAGCTACCCCACTTGGGCTCGTGGCCCTATCTCAAACAACAAAAACCAAACAAAAACAAAAAGAAATTGAGCTACCATGCCAAGAAAGGACATGGGAGAACCTTAAACGCATATTGCTAAGTGAAAGAAGCTTATCTGAGAAGGCTCCAGACCAGGTAATGTATATATTGTCAGAGGCAGAAAGCAACACAGTCCTGCAGCCTGAGGAGTTGTCCCATTTAGCAGACTATATTCAGGCAAAACAGGGTCCTTGACTATGCCACAGAAAAGAACCTTGAGATGAGTTAGAGCAGAGCAAAGTTAGTGAGTTTATTAAGCAGAAAGAGAATTTTTTGTATATGCTTTATATTTAAGTGCAGACATTGAGAGAGAGAAAGGGAGAGAGATGCATCTTGAGTGTCTCAACAACAGCTGTGTTAGAAATAAATTGGGATCTGGGCAGTGGTGGAGCATGCCTTTAATCCCAGCGCTTGGGAGGCAGAGGCAGATGAATCTCTGTGAGTTTGAGGCCAGCCTGGTCGACAGGGCGAGTTCCAAGATGGCCAAAGCTACATAGAGAAACCCTGATTCAAAAACAAAAAACAACACAAAGAAAGAAAGAAAGGAAGGAAGGAAGGAAGGAAGGAAGGAAGGAAGGAAGGAAGGAAGGAAGGAAGGAAGGCAGGAAGAAAGAAAGAAAGAAAGAAAGAAAGAAAGAAAGAAAGAAAGAAAGAAAGAAAGAAAGAGGGAGCACAAGGAAAGAGACCACCAATCCAACTAAATTGTCTCGAACAGCAACTTTACTCTTCAAGAGGGTGCACTTGGAAGAGCAAGCACACCAAGACAGGAAGTGAACTTGATTTTTAATCTAGCACAGGTGGTGAGTGTATCTTTTCCCTATTGGCTGGGGTCTGACCTCACAGCTTTTCTTGATTGGCTAGTTTGAAAAGAATCAGCCTAAAAGAAATGAAAGAAAGGGGAACGAGGTGGGTGGTGTCACTGAAATGCAGAGATGGCTTTGTGTTAACAAAGGTTTTGCCAGCTTGGGTGGGGACTTCAAACATTGGCATACAAGTCTCACAAAGTGAGAGATGAAAAGGTTGGAATGTCTTGCTGTAAATGCAAGCCTTGCAGTGTTTTATAAAAAAGACCAATATTTTAATAAATATTTATTTTATGTGTGGGGGTGTTTTATGTCATGTATGTGCCTGGTACTCTTGGAGGCCAGGAGAGGGCATCAGGTCCCCCAGAACTGCAGTTACAGATGATTGTGATCCACAATGTGGATGCTGGGAATCGAAACCAGGTCTCTGGCCCCAGGAAAGACTAACACTTAATGTTACTCACAGGCATAAGGTTTTGTGACTTTTGAAGTAGCATTGCTCAGAGGATATAATTTACAATCAGGTCCAAAGATTAATCAAAGTTTAAAAATGAAGTAAAATTACACAAGCTGCTTCTCTTTGTCTTCTTAAAGAATTTGCCTTTTGTAAGTGAAATCGTAAGATGGCTTTGTGATTTTGCACATTGCTGCTCAGGCTTCAGGATGAGGGAGGGAGTGCTGACGCTGCTCACCTGAAGGGATGCACATGTTCTGGTTTCCTTGTTGATTTTTTTTTTAAAGATTTATTTATTATGTATACATTGTTCTGTCTGTACATATCCCCACAGGCCAGAAGAGGGCACCGGATCTCATTACAGATGGTTGTGAGCCACCATGTGGTTGCTGGGAATTGAACTCAGGACCTTTGGAAGAGCAAGCAGTGCTCTTAACCTCTGAGCCATCTCTCCAGTCCCTCCTTTTTGATTTTTATTGCCCTGGTTTAAGCCATCTCTTGGAGAAGGAGAATACTGTCTCTGCAGGTTATCTTTATTTGGTCCGCTGTGTTGAAGTTATTGGCTCTCTTCTTTCCCTTCCATGGCCCTTTCATTTTCCCTGGCTTTCTCTCCTGCCTCGTTATGACATTTCAGAAAAAGCAAAAAACTACAGAGACAGTTAAAAACAAAACAAAACACTGCTTGCCTGGTGTTATCGGGAAAGAAGGATGAGTGGGTGGAACACAGAATGTTTAGGGCAGCTGAGGTATCCCACAAGAGACAATGCAGACCCCTGCACATTAGCACACCAGGAGTGAACCGTAATGTAAACTGCCAGCTGCGGTGATAATGATGTGTCGTCAGCCATAACAAATGTTCTTCTGTGATGTGTGGTATCTGCATTGGAGGGGCAGGCCACGATGTATGCAGGAGAGATGTGGGGAGGTTCTCTGGGAACCTTCAAACCACTCTATAAAGTAGTGTAATTTATAAAATTGTGAGTCCCTGGAAATGGTCCTAAAAGCATACAAAAAAAATGAAAAAAAAAAAAACCCCACTTATTCAAGAAAATCTTAATTCCAGTATGAAAAGTGAACCTGAGATATTTCAAACAAGGCTCGCTCCCCCTCTCCCGCCCCTTCTCCTTCCTGGTGCCAAGGGACCCTACCCCTGGCTGTTCCCAGGATCACAGGAATCCTCTCTAGCTCCCAGTGGGAGAACTATCTTTCCAGGAGGAGTGAGACAGGAACATTTATCATCCTCTCCTCAGTGACCTGTTGCTCAGGCTTAGTTCCAGGTGGATGGAACTAAGGAGCCTGAGAGGTGGGCGCTCCATCTTGTGGGCTAGAACACCACCAAATGTCCTTGGCTTGGCCTCTGGGGCTCAGGTACTAGGTGAGTCAAAGCAAGATCCAGAACAGTGGTGATGCCCTTGGGTGAGTGCTCAGCTCCTAAGTTGAGAGGAAGGAGGGGATTTACTCAGAAACTGGCCATTGTCTTTGACCTTAGAACAAAACTGTGGCTCAGAAATTTTTTGCCCTGGGAGAAAAGCAGGCTGTAGAAGAGAGAGTTTTAAATGACTCCCAAAAGGAATTGATTTCATTTCCAACAGCATGGAGAAGTCCATGCCTAACAAGGGGAGGTAGGAGGGAAGGCAATGGCTAGGGGCCTGGTGGCTGCCTTGGAGATATAGCAAAACTACAGACTAGCTAGTTTTCTGGAGAGAAAAGGAGACAGCAGAGATGAACCCACCAAGGGTCAGAACAAATCTTAAACACTAATCTAGGGAACTGGCACTTTAAAAAAAAAAAAAAACAACCCATAATTTGATTAGATTAGGGAGCAATTTATGCCTCGGGTATTTTTTAAACCAACAGAATTAGCATCTAACAATTAGTGGGCTTACACACTAGGTGTGATCAGGGAAAGAGACAGCCAAAAAGCCCAGTCAAAACCCAGGACTGTGAGAGCACCCTTAGAGAGCACCTCCTGCTGGCCTGCAGGGGGATGACCTTTATGAAATATGCACCCTGAACTAAGCAAAGAAGTAAGTAACACGAAGAAACGCTGGGGTGAGGTGTGGAGAGACCAATGCCAAAAGTTGCTGGAATGTGCCAGTTTCCTAAAATGTGCAATTCCCAATGAAAAAAGTATGAAATGTGAAAAATGAGTTAACATTAAGCCGTATCCTAGAAGAAAGCCCATCAGAGCCAGGCATGAGAGCACCCGCCTGTAATCCCAGCACTTGGGAGCTGGAAGCAGGAGCAGCAGAAGTTCAAAGTTATCCTCAGCTACCTAGGAAGTTTGTGATCAGCCTGCACTGCTGAAGACCCAGTTTAAATAAACAAAGAAAACAAACAAACAAAACCCCTGAACCTACAAACACAACGTAACTCCTACTCAAATTCCTATGGCTCTTTTTTTGCATAAATGGAAGAACTAATTTTAAAATTACATGGATTTCCAAGGCACCCTTTGGGATTCCTAAGTCCAAACAGTCCTGAAAAAGAACAGCAAAGTTCGAGAACACACACATCTGATTTTTAGTCATACTGAGGCAGGGGAATAGGACAGAGAGTAAGGTCCAGAAGACCTTTCCTAAAGGCTGCAATATTAGCTTATGAAAGAAACTGGCAAATAGAAGGCTCAAACACACTTTCACCCCTCCATTCTCCTCCCCCTTCCACTGCCTGTCCCCCAGTAAAAGCACTATAGTTTGGGCTAGCCTTGAACTCACAATCCCCAGACCCAGTGTCCCAGTGTTGGAATTACAGGTGTGCTTTATCACGCCTGTCTTTGCAGGCTGTTTTGATGGTATTGATAATATTGACATTTTAACAACATTAAGTCTTTCAAAATCCATAAATCTGGGCAGGTGCATAAGCACTTCCGAGTGTCTAAAGAGGATTTGTGGTCCACTATAGTAGCAAAGCACACCCCTGAATGGGTGGAAATTTCAAATGCAAATGAAGTATATGATATATGAAGCTGTATGAACAATTACATGTAACAAGACATACTCAAGAAAGCCCAGTGTGGGCTGAAGAGATGGCTCCAGTAGTTAAAATCGAAAACCCCAAGGTACGCCCATACATTTAAGGACGGCTGATTTTGGGCAACGGTGGCAGCATCATTCAATGTGAAAAGAGCAGTCTTTCCAATAAACGGTACTGTAAAAAGGGATCTCCATATGTAAAGAATAAAGTTGAATTTTTACTTCTTTATACCAATGTATATGAGGGAGGGAGGGAGGAGGGAGGGAGGAGGGAGGAGGGAGAGAGAGAGAGAGAGAGAGAGAGAGAGAGAGAGAGAGAGAGAGAGAGTATCAACTTTGGATTTAGCAATGGTTTCTCAGATATGACAGCAAAAACTTTGTAAGAGAAGAGATAATTAGATGAATTCAACTTTATGAACATTTAAACCTTCTATGCACTAAAAGACCCTACCAAGACAGTAAAATACAACTTACAGAATGAATGAAAATATTTGTGAATTACTTATCTGATTCTAGTATGCAGAATATATAAAGGCCAATTACAAGTCAACAGTAAAAATATTATCCAGTTATAGGAAGGAAAAGAATGTGAATGAATACCTCTCCAAAGAAGTTAGACAGATGACCTACTAACATAAAAAGATATCTAACATAATGAATCATTAAGGAACTATGACTCAGAAGTACAGTGAGACCGCACTTTTCACTCACTGAGATGGTTCTGATAACTGTGACACTGGATAGCTAGTGTTGATAAAGAGCATGGAGAGATGATATAGCCTGTGTTAGTTTACTTTCTGTTGCTCTGATAAACACAACAGCCAAAAGCAACTTGGAGAGGAAAGTGTTTATTTGACTTTCACATCCCAGGTTGCAGCCCATCACTGAGAAGTCATGGCAGAAACCTAGAAGCAGGAGCAGAGACTATGGGGGAACACTGCTTTCAGGCTTGCTCCCTGTGGCTCATGCAGCCTGATTTCTTATATGCCCCAAGCCCACCTGCCAGTGGTGCTGCCCACAATGGGCTGGCTGGACCCTCCCACACCAATCATTAATCAAGAAGATGCTTTACAGACTTCCTACAGGCCAATCTCATGGAGACACTTTTTCAGTTGAGGTCCCTCTTCCCAGATGACTCTAGCTTGTGTCAAGTTGACAAGAACTAATTGGCACAAGCCACTCTCCTGTACACTCCAAAGTTCAGACATAGTCTCCAAGAGAGTATTCTCTCTCTCTCTCTCTCTCTCTCTCTTCTCTCTCTCTCTCTCTCTCTCTCTCTGTCTCTGTCTCTCTCTCTGTCTCTGTCTCTCTCTCTCTCTCTCACACACACACACACACACACACACACACACACACACACTGTCAGGACTGGTGAGATCAGTGGGTAAAAGAATAAGTGAACGCCAGGTGGCAGTGGTGCACACCTTTAATTCCAGCACTCGGGAGGCAGAGGCAGGTGGATCTCTGTGAGTTCGAGCCAGCCTGGGCTACAGAGCAAGTTCCAGGACAGGCAGCAAAACTACACAGGGAAACCCTGTCTCGAAAAACCAAAAAAAAAAAAAAAAAAAAAAAAAAAAAAAGGATAAAAAGAAGACTTGCTTACCACCAGTCCCAACAATCCCTGGGAGTCACGTGGTAGTGGGAGAGCACCAACTCCTACAAATTGTATTCTGGCTTCCATACTCGTGTAGTATTGTACACACATGTGCACACACATAAAGATATTCTTTTCATTAGAAAGAATTTCCTTTAAAATTGTCAACTGTATCAGTTGATGAATGGATAACAAAATGTGGAGTATCCATATAATTTACTATCTCTCTACACAAAAGGAATGTGTTGACTCATTTCACAACATGGCTGAATTTCAATGCAGCTTATGCTAAGTGAATAAAGCCATTTCTAAAAGAAAACGTGTTGTATAATATTTATACAGAATGGCCAGAATAGGCAGATCCACACAGACAGATAATAGATTAGTCATTGCCTATGTCTGGGGAGTGGAGAGTAAAGGACGCTGAGAGTTTGGAGGTCAAGGCTAACAGGTACTATCTTTATTTGAGGGAATGATGAAATGTTCTAAAACTGATTGTGGTGGTAATTGCGCATTTGGTTTGTTTTTTCCTTTTTTTTTTCTTCTTTTGACACAGAGTCTTGCTGTGGAGCCTAGGCTGCCTCGGAACATGTTCTTCCTTCCAGAACGAATGGCTCGGTTGGTAAAGTACTTGCCATGCTCTCATATGATGACGTGGGCTTGTAATCCCTGTGCTGAGAGGGTGAGGATAGGGGGATGTCTAGGGCTCCTCATCAGCCAGCCTAGCCTACCTGGTGAGCTCCAGGCCAATGAGAGACCCCATCTCAAAAAATAGGTTGTTTGGAGCCTGAGGAGTGATACCCAAGATCCTCCCATGTCCTCCACATGCATATGCACGTGTGTGCATGCACCAACGCACAAACATGCACACACAGAGTGACATCTATGTTGACTCTTGCTTTTGTAAGGCAACAAATATTCGTGGATGCAATTTGATCAGGCTTAGGGCTTCTCTTGGCAATGTCAGCCTTGAGGCTGTGAACAGAGCTGTCCCATGTGCACCCCCGATGGGTTGTAGATGCATGGCTGTGGCACAGTGGACACGAAAGATCCCAGGTGAGGAAGAGCTCCACCTCCATCCCCTCCCAGTTTTCTGGAGTCTTCTAGATGCTCCATATTGGACTTGATGCCCTAAGTTTTCTCTTCCATTGTTGTTGTGGAATATTATTTTAAGATGTATTACATTTGTTTATGCTCTGGAACATTTGTTTTAATGATGCAATAATGTGTTGTATTCTTTTATGTTGCATTTGTTTAACTCTGTGAAGCTGTGTTACTTTGTCTGTGTAACATCTGATGGTCTAATAAAGAGCTCAACAGCCAATAGCAAGGCAGGAGAAAGGCTAGGCGGAGCTGGCAGGCAGAGAGAATATATAGAAGGAGGAATCTGGGAACAGAAAGAGGAAGTAGCCAGAGAAGGAGGAGGACTCCAGGGGCCAGCCACCCAGCTACACAGTCAGCCACAGAGTAAGAAGTAAAGGATGGAATATAGAAAGGTAAAAGCCCAGAGGCAAAAAGTAGACAGGATAATTTAAGCTAAGAAAAGCTGGCTAGAAACAAGCCAAGCTAAGGCCAGGCACTCATAAGTAAAAATAAGTCTCCACGGATATATCTGGGAGCTGAGTAGCAGGCCCCCAACGAACAAAGAGCCAAAGAGTGGGGGAAAAAATTACACATTGTGATGAACTTTTTCTCTATGACAGCACATTCTAGTCTAGAGGCTCTTGCACGTCTACTTTTCCTTTGTTGGGTTCCTGGATGCTGATCAATTGTAACCAATTTCAAACTCTCAGGCTTGAGCTGGGGCCACTTGCCATTAGGAGACCAGGGCTGCAGGCTTGCCCTTTTTGGTCTGTTTTTAGGTAAGGCCCTTAGTGTCTCTGAGCCTATTTCCTTGTCTGTCAGGGGGAAAACAACAATTCCCACTTAGAAGACTTTTTGAAGTTTCAATGTGATAATACATTTGGAAACGTCTGATGAGTGTGCTAATAGCTTGTTAAAGGAAATCATTTGCTGCATCAGTTAACAGGAATTGATCTCCTTTAAATCTAGTCTAGGGAACAAAGAAACAGAGAGCCGAGGAAGGGCTGGTTTGATTCCCAGGCCCTTGCCTATGTATAGCACAACCAGGAATGTTGCCACCCAACTCCCCACTGTGTAGTTTGGGGCAGCCAATAAGCAGATCAGCGATCTCATGTAAAATAGTGTGGGTCCTGTCGCCATTTGCTCACACTGCTGCCCAGCCACAGCCCATCTCAGCCACATGAATGATGGATGAAGTAAGCCAGCAACTGTTGGTCCTTGCATGGCCTTTTCCTAGGGTCAAGGAGTTTTATTGTTCCTAGCTGCACAGTGAGCTTGGAAAGAAGGCTTTTTGTGAAATCACTGGTAGGCCACTGGGACTGGCTATCACTTATGGTTTGAGCTGCCCAACCAGCAGGGACCCCTGCTAAATCTGTTCTGTGGGTTGGGGGTTGGGCATGGCGAGCAGTCAGAGAATCCCCAGGCCTAGCAAGGCTCTGGCTTGCGAGTGATTTATTCATTCTGCGCTTGCTGGGGACATTCTGAAGGAACTTTCAGGCCCCCAGTCTGCCTCTGGGATCTGGAATGCGGCTTGTCCTCACTCCCCACCCTCCCCACACACACATTCCTGAACCACTGTCGAAATCCCATCCCTACCCCAGATCAGCTTGCTCGGCACCACCAGGAGACACTTTTTTTCTGGAGCCCTGCTACCTCTTCTGCCAGATGTGAGTGCCCCTCCTCCCTGGCTCTTCTCTGCTTCTCTCCCAAGGCATTTACCACAGTCTGTCTTGTATAAAGTTATTTATATGCTTGTCTTATCCCTCCTTCTTGACCACAGTCAGGGACTGGGGCCAGCTTCTCTCGCTCTCCCTCCCAGTGCCTGACATGGCATTCGCGCACACTCCATCTGTCAACAGACATTTACTGAGCACCTACTGGGCACTTGCTGAGCACAGAGGAAGTAAACTCTGGAACGTGCTCACAACCCTGCTACCACCGTTTTGCACACCTTTCCCCGGGGCACAGCCGATAGGCAGGGGACAGTAACAAGTGTGTGTGTGTGTGGGGGGGCTGATTCCTCTCTTCCTCTGGGGAGTGAGAAAAGTCCTTAAGGCTTGTGCTTTCTCCAAAGTCCTAACTGCTCACTCCAGTTCTCCCTCCAAGCCCAGCTCAAAGCGTGTCCCCTTGGAGGGCTATACTCAGAGGCAACCACCAAGAACCAGTATACCAGACAGAGTTCCCTTCTCATACCTAAGTATTTCTGTCCTCTCCTGCTCATGCTCCCACCACCAGGGCTTATTGGTGCGCCCACATCCGGTCCAGGGAGGTTGGGTGCCCTTCAGTCATTACATGCCAAGAGAGTGCCTGCTTTCTGGAAACGCCAGTCGAAGAAAAGCTAAGGTTCCCGTTCTATGGCCTGATCTGGTGTTTCAGGAGGACAGGGGAAGTCGTCCTCTTGCGCTCTCCCCTGAAGAAGTGAGCCTTGCTTCTCCAGAGCCATGAGGAGACCACCACTCTATGTCAGGAGCAAGGTGGAGAAAACCAAGTCTCCATTCTTGAAAAGAGAATGAGGGAAGAGTCGGGCTGGGCCAGGCACACTGCATTGGGGTCATGACTGGCCAGCATCCTCACCCAGTTACTTAGTACCGCTGGAACACGGGCCATGAGAGAACAGAGATGGATTACACTTCTTTTATATTTTCAAAACTGTTGTTTAGAAAGGTTTTGTCACGGAAAGGGCATGTGCTCCAGACTGACAAGACATTTTAGTGTCTTGCCCAATCATCTCATTTCATTGATAGAAACACTCAAGCCTGCAGAGAGTAAGGTCTGTCTCAGGTCACTCACATGTCAATGTCAGAGGACTAAGCTTTCATGAAGAACTGACTTCCAAGGTTCTGCTGGCCCCCAGGCCGCAACTCCTGAAAATGTTTCAATCTTAGACTAACCCACCCATAACAGACCCCTGTGCTCCTCACTTAGGAGTAGAGAAGGGTGGAAGTGAGCCAGGAGACGACGAAAGTTTGGGTGCAGTGGAAAAGTCGCTAGGCTGGTTTTAGTAGTGCTTTGCAGGTTCATACACAAAATAAAACCGAACAGCCTGTCTACGTCAAAGGTGTCATGTAGTGGAGCCAACTCTATCTCAACAACGTAAAAATGATGGTCAGAGGAGAACCCAAATGTAACCTCAAGAAAGAACTTACCAATGCCTTGTGTGGCTAATGTGACTTCCAGGCAGCTCTGTTGTTCAAGATCAGTGATCCTTCTCCCTTTGTTTCCCAGACACACCCACCACTCTTAAGGCAGCTTTCTTTTTTATTTGTTTATTTCACTTCATTTTCTGTGTCTGGATGCTTTGCCTGCTTATGTCTCTACACCACATGCGTGCCTGGTGTCTGCAAAGGCCGGAAGAGGGAGTCGGATCCCCTGGAATTGTTGTTACAGATGGCGGTAAACCACCATGTGGGTGCTGGGATTCGAACTCAGGTCCTCTGCAAGAGCAGTCTGTGCTCTTAGCACAGAGCTCCTCAGTCCCTAAGGGAGCTCTCTTATGAGCTGTTAGGGAGGTGGCACTCAGAGGCTGGCATTCTCCTCTGCTGCTCAGTGGCTGCAGGATAGGGCACACTGAGGCAAGTTCCTTGCTCTGCAGCCCGCTGTCTCACTTATCTGTGTGGTACTTGGGACAAGGCAGGAATGGGGCAGGTCTAACTCTTCTGTCTCCCTAGAGGTCATGGCAAAGCCCACAGCCTGAATCAAACGAGAAAACAGTGGAGTCAAGAAGATAGATTAATCTACTCTATTTGAAAGATGCCCATCACCGCCTCTGTCATTTTCCCTCCCCTCACAACTTACAAAGGGACATACCTGCCACCAAAATTAGCTTCCAGGCCACGGAATTGGCTTTTATTGTTTATTTATGTTCGCTTCCCCAGCTCAGCAGACTCTTTTCGAGACTTGATCATGTGTATAACCGGGATCCATAGAGAGGAAGACATCTGATCCTTTCTCTGCCTTCCACATAAGTGCACAGCCTAGGAGAGAAGTAACTTTCCTTCTGGGAACCAGGCTGTGTGCCCTGTGAGGACTCTCCAAGTACTGACAGAGGAGTGCTCACTTCTGCCCAAGTCATTAAGGAGGTACCACTGGGCTGAGCCTTAAAGGATGGGTCAGTTTTCCTTACCAATAAGAAATGGCATTGGAGCCGGGCGGTGGTGGTGCATGCCTTTAATCCCAGCACTTGGGAGGCAGAGGCAGGTGGATCTCTGTGAGTCCGAGGCCAGCCTGGTCTACAGAGGGAATTTCAGGACAGCTTAGGCTACACAGAGAAACCCTGTCTCAAAATAATCAAAAGGATATGACATGGAGGTGGGCATGATATAATCCCATATGCCTGTAATCCCAGCATGTGGGAAGCTGAGGCAGGAGGATTTATGTGCCAGGCCAGCCTGGGCTATATAAGGAGGTCCTGTGTTCAAAAGAAGGGATGGGAGAGAAAGAGAGGAGAGAAGGAGGGAAGGGATGGATGGAGAAGGAATGAGGGAGAGAGGAAGAGGAAGGGGAGGGGATGAAGGGAAGAAATGGCTTTTAGATGGTGAGAACCTTTTAAAGCAGTTTCAGATCGCTCTTGCCATCACAGCCACGTGACAGGGAAGGCTGGCTATATGATTAGCCACAGTTGAGAGAGAAGCAAACTGAGACTGATAGAAGATGAGCCTGGTGGAGGATCCACCACTCCGGCCTCCTGCCGCCCTGTGAAGCTGTCGAATAAGCAGATGTGGGAGGAACAGGGGGCCAGGCACGACATGATTTAGGTATGGTAGATACGGCCAGTGAGAAATGAGGACTGCGCAAGAAACTGGTGATCACGAAGTTAGGAAGGCTGCTTGAGACCAATTTGTTGGTAACTGAAACTCCAGGTAGAGGGTCTGCGTGCTCACCACTCACTGTTTTATAAGGGTAGGGTCCTAGCTACTCCGGAGCCTGAGGCAAGGGGACTGCTTAAGCCCAGAAGTTCCAAAGCAGCTTGGGCAACAAAAATAGGACCCCAGAAGAGGTAGAAAAGCAGGTGCCGCTTGCACTTGAATTTGGGCTCCCCTCAAAACACTAGGGTGGTTCTGGTCCTCCTCCTCCTCCTCAGCCACGAGTAGATTTGCAGAGCAGGCATGCTGAGACACTTCTGCGGGGCGGATAACAACAGCAGCAATAACAACGGAGCGGCTTGCTCTGCCGCTCCCATGGAAGGGGCAGTGGGGTCAGGGAGCAGAAGGCAGGGAGGAGAAGAGCAAGATAAAGGGAGGGCCAGGAAGGGAAATGAGGCTCTAGGCCACATCCTGACAGTAACTCGGGCTCGGGCCCAGGCTCTCCAGAGATGCTCTGGCACCTTTCCCACTAGGACAGATTGAACTCTCCGCAATCTGTTTCCCCTTTAGCACACTGCTGTCACAGGCGCAGAGACAGCCTGTAGAGGAAACTGTCACTAGCTGTCCAAGAATATGAAGTTGGAGGGTGTCAGAAGACCCTCATGAGGCATGTCCTCTTGGCTTCAGCCCCTTGCCTGGCAAGCCCAGGCAATTTCCTGAAGCCCCAGCATTCCCAGATGTCAGATGATCCCTGCTGGGTTAGCCAAAGAGCTCAATGAGCTAGAAGGCCTAGTACAGTGCCTGGGTCAAGGTAGGGACTCCATAGGAGAGCTCCCCAGGGAATGCCCAAATACAGGGGAGGCAAGAAGCACTCTCACACGCAGAAGGATGAGTCTCGTGTGGACTTCTTCAGGACAGAAACTGTATGGATGCTTTCCAAGCAGTGCCTTGGGACAATGTAGGCCAGGGAAGTGTGGAGCGAGGGAGAAGTCCTGACCCTCTCTCTGGAGGGGCCAGGCTGACAATGAAAGTGTACTATTGCGCTGAAGAGGTTCTTCTCTAGAAGAGTAATTCTAGGGTGTTTAGGCATTGCTACACACAGCTCAAATGTTTCCATTCCGCCAAACTCTTGTGTTAGAGATCATTACTGCTTGAATGTGCAATTTCTCCCACAGGCTCACGTTTGAACACTTGGTCCCCAGGCATTGACACTGTTTTGGAGGACTATAGAACCTTTGGAGCAGGAGGCATGGCTAGAGTTGGTTCACTGGGGACAGGCCTTTGGGGCTGACTGCAGGGGACTGTCACTTCTTGCCTGATCTCTAATGTGTGGAAGCAAACTCCTGCTGCCCCAGACCAAGTCACCTACCGTACTGAACTACTACACCCTCTGAACCATGAGCACAAATAAACCCTTCCTCCTTCAACTTGCTTCTGTCGGAAAAGCAACTGGCACAGAAACCGAATCCTCAAATTCATACATCAGCGGCCTGTTGAGGAGGAGCCTCTGGAGGGGAATTAGTGAGAGCCGTGGTTTGAATCTGGACGGTACCTCATAGGATCAGAATCAGAATGTACAGTAATCTCTAACTGGTGGCACAGTTGTGAAGGTTGTGGAGCCTTCTTTTTTTCCCTCCTGGGACAGGGTTTCTCTGTGTGTAGCCCTGGCTGTCCTGGAACTCGCTCTGTAGGCTGGCTTCGAACTCACAGAGATCTGCCTGCCTCTGCCTCCCAAGCACTGGGATTAAAAGCAGGCACCAGCACACCCAGTGATTGTGGAGCCTCCTATGTGCAGCCTCGCTGACAAAAGCAGGTCACTAGGGTGAGCCTCTGAAGGTTCTGACCAACATTTCTCCTTTCTGGTCTGCCCTCACGTGAAGAGCCGCCACCTCACGCTTCCCTCACCTTCCTTTCCACCATGATGGACTAAAATCCCTCTAAAATGGCGAGCCAAAATAAACCTTTATTCCCTTAAGCTGCTTCTGTTAGGTATCTGGACCCAGCAATGTGACAGTAACTTACACTTGGGGGTCATTAGGATGGGGCTCCCACGATAGAACTGGTGGTTTGGCAAGAAGAGGAGAAGCTAGTAGTGGCTTGCTGCGTCTCTGCCATGCTATGATGCAGCAAGGGACCGTCCTTTGATGCTGGGACAATGCCTGTAGACATCTCAGCTCCTGGAACCATGAGCTCTTAAAATCCTTTGTTCTAATCACCCAGTCTGTGACATTCAGTTATAGAAACAGAAAATGGACCAAGGAAATCTACCAACTGTGCCTTGGATTGTGGCAGGGATAACATTAGAGGAAGCTAATCGTGGGACAATACAGAGCTAATGGCCCTATAGCTAAACTCAACAGAGAAAGCTATCACAGAATTATTCAAAGAGGAGAGAGAAAAATCTACTCTAGGCTTTCCTTGCTCTCACCAGAGAACATCAGAGATTCAGAAATGGGAAGGGCAGTGGAACCAAATGCTGTCAATTTCTGTCACACAGTCCTCCTCTCAATGGTTTAGAACTATGTCCCGATTGCTAGTCACTTGTAGGACACCTTTCTGACTTTTTTTTAACACACACACACACACACACACACACACACACACACACACACCCTATTATTCAATTAATACTTTTCTTCTGGTTTTTCCACTCTTACTTAAAGAAAGTATATGTGATGGTTAATATTGTCAACTTGACAAGATCAAGAATCACCTTGAAGACAAACCTCTGGGCACATCTGTGAGGGAGCTTCTGGACTGGATGGATTGAGGTGAGCAAACCCATCCCAAATGCGGGCAGTACCACTCCACGGGGTGGGGTCTCAGACAGAATACAAAGAAGAAAGCCAGCCCAGTGGCAGCATTCATCGCTGGCCACTTCCTGACTGTGGACGAAATGTGAGCAGCTGCCTGCCTCAGGTTCCTACCCCTCGGGCTCCCCCTGCCTTCCCTGCTGTGATGGGTCATGCATGCCTTCACACTCTGAGCAAATAAACCTGTCCTCCTTCAAGGTACTCTCGTCAGGCTCTTGAGCACAACAAGGGGAAAAGTAATCAATAGAGTCTAGATCGTTTATGCAAATGAGCTCACTATCATATGACCCAAATGAAAGGAAGCTATAAAAACAGAACACACTTCTATAACAATAATAATCCAGAAGCACGAGATGTACCTCACCAGGAGTACATGGGGCTAACTTTCAGAAGCTGGCTTCAGAGAACAAGACCTCTGGCCTTGTGCACATTGACCTGGTGCCACAGCTACCTCCCAGATGGGAGACAGGGAGCAGCTAAAGGTAAAAAAAGAAAAGAAAGAATCATGATGTCTCTGGATCTTGACCTAGAAGCTCCTCCCAGGGAACAGTTAGATGACACCCACTATATTAGTTACTTTCCTCATCGCTGTGATGAAATGTGTCACAGAAGCAACTTAATGGAGGAACAATTTATTATGGCTCATGGTTCCAGAGGGATTTCAGTCCATTATACTAGGGAAGGCATGGTGGGATGGTTCCGTGGTAGCGGGATCATGTGGTGGAGATTCCTCATATCTTAGTGGAGGAGAAGCAGCATTCAGGCTAGAACTGGAAGCAGGCATAGTCCTACTAACCTACTTCTGCAAGCTAGGACCCATGTCTCAAAAAGTTCCACAACCTCCAAGACAACAGCTAACGACTTGGGACCAGGTGCTCCAATACACGAGCCTGTGGGAGATATTTCACACTCAAACCACAGTACCCAGCTCTGGAGGCTGGAATAGAAGGAAGTCAGGTGAAGGAACAGCCATCATGCCTTGGCTCCTCATGGTTCAGATGAGATTCTTTATTAGATCTAAAACCTGCTCTCACAAAACAAATACTTCACATGCTGCTGGTTATAATTTCTGTAATAATTTGCTCCTGGCTCTCTTGTAGCAGTTTATAAAGTTCCTATTGATTCCAGAAGGATCTGGATCTGATCTTCAGGATGGTTAACATAGTGCATTCTGCAGGCTGCCACCTGGTGTAATGTGGACAGTGGGGTTAGCAGAAGGATTCTACCAGGGAAGGGAAACTGAGGCAGCATTTCTGCTATGATCTGAATGTAGGTACCCCTTGTTCTCTAATTCATATACTAGAACCTAATTCCCAATGTGGTGCTACTAAACTATGGGGCCTCTAAGAAGTGAAATGTTCTTAAGGATTCTCCTCCAATGAATGGACCTGTTCTTTTAAGAGGGACCTGGGAGAAGGGAGCTTGTTTGGCCCTTTCATCTCATGAGAACTCATAGAAGATTCCATCTATGATCAGTAGCCCCTCACCAGACACCAAATGTGCCAGTGTCTTGTTTTTGGATTTATCAGCTTCTAGAGCTATAATTAATAAAGTTCTATTATTCATAAATTACAAAGTGTACAGCATTTTGATATAACAGCTTGAATGGACTCGAACATTGCTGAGAACTGGAGGCGCTTCCTTTGAAGTTTTTCATTTTGTGCACATTAGACAAATACTGTGCCACTGATCCAAACCCTCAGTCCTTAATATGGATGGGGAGATTTTTCAAAAACTTTTAGATAGCGCCTTGCTAAATTTTCCAGGTTGGCGGTGAACTTGGTGATTCTCCTGCCTCAGCTTCTTGAATAGCCCCGAGCCACTGCATCCAGCACAGGTTTCTTGTTTTCTTCCTTGGGAGTCGACAGCTCTTTACACAGAGAATAAAAAACAAAAGCAGTTCTTGATGGCATCTGCAGTCACAAATGCAGGCATTTGATGCTTCCTGTCAGATCCATGTCTCTTCTTCATGATGAATTAGACCGAGAGGGAACTGCTAAGTTTCTAAGACATGATGGAACTCCTTGGCAGAAAAAGAACAGTTTGCTTGTTTTGCATGGAGAGAGAAGCAGCTTTATGTACCGTCTTGTTTTTACCAGAAAATGGATTTAAGGACATCTGTCACCTGTTGCCTCCCCCCTCTTCCCCATTCCCTGACACTTTGCCTTTCAGGACTGCTCACCAGCTATCAATGGAAGGTGGTACTGCATGAGCCAAATGGGTATCAAAGATACCCAAGGGCTACGGCAGGCACAGCTCGGAAAGAGTGGGTGGAGCCGGGCCTGGTAGCGAAACTGTAATCTCAGCTACTGAGGCAGAAGGATCAAGCTGGACAACTTGAAGCCAGCCCAGACAACTCAGCAAAACAGTGTTTCTCAAAATCAAGTCTGGCTATACAGCTCAGTGGTGGCGCATATCACTGGCACACACACACACAGAGCAAGTAAACTAGCAACTTGCCATGGGCAAAAGGGAGAGAAGCTGCGGGACTTGGCGGCTGTAGGCTTGCAGGCTTTAGTCTACCTCGAGTCCAGAGGCCACTGACAACAAAGAACTTCTTGAAGTCAAGTGTGTTCTAGCCTGAAAAACTGCAGGAACACCTGACTTCCAAGAGCTCCTAGAAAACAGGGCTAAATGCACAGTCTCAATGGCAGGCCAAAGACGTAGCGGCCCTCCCCAGGAGGAGAGCTGCTCAGCATCAATAGTCACTTGACAAATTCCAACCCACAGCACAATGGCATACCACTTCACACTCGGCACTGTGGAGAGGTGTTTTGAAGAGGTAGAGAAACCAGAACCCTTCTATATCTCTGAAGGAGTTTTAAAATGAGTCAGACACTGCGGAAAACAGGATGGTGGTTCCTCAAAAATTTAAACACAGAATGACAAGAATTACAGCTACACCACCATATAAGCGCTCACGTGATCCTGGAAGCATAGCAGGATTAGGATTGGTTCGTAACTGGACAGGAGAATTACATGAGGTGGCACATGCCTGTATTCCCAGCACTCAGGAGGCTGGGACAGATGGATAAGAAATTCAAGACTAGCCTGGGCTACACAGCCAGTTCCAGGCTAGCCTGGATTATGAGATCCTATCTTAAGAAATAAAAACAGGGACTGGGGAGATGGCTCAGTGGGTAAAGGCACCCACTGCCAAGCCTGATGACCTGAGTTCAGTCCCCAGAACCCCCATGGTGAAAAGAAAGAAGCAAGTTGTCCTCTGACACACACCCTCATCTCATACACACACAGCAAAAGAATGCAGAAGAAACCCAACAATTCTACTTCTGCACATACACATATCCGAAAGAGTCAAAATGCAAGGATTTGGATACTCATGTTCCTAACAACTCTATTTACAATAGCGAAAAGATGGATGCTACCTAATTGCAAGTAACAGATGAATGGACAAATACTATAGGATAATCAATGAACATCCTTCAGCCATTGAAAAGAAGGAAACTCTCACACATGCTACAATATGGATTAGCTGTGAAGACACAATGATGAGTGAAAGACAGCCAGGCACAGAGGACCAATATTGCATGTTTCCATGCATATGAAGTACTTATAGTCAGATTCATGGAGACAAAAGGTAAAATCTGGTTTATAAGGGGTTGGAGTGAAAGTAAAAGGAGGAGATACTGATTAAGGAATGGGCAGAGTTTCTTTTGGGAAGACAAAAAGTTCTGGTGACAGTTTCACATTATATGGATATACTTACTACCACCTAAACTATCCACTTAAAATGGCAAAACAGGTAAGTTTTACGTATAATAAATTTTCTTTTTCTGTTACCTATGTGTGCATGATGTACATGTGTGTTTGAATGGCCATATATATATGTGTGTGTGTATGCACATACTTGCACATGGAGGCCACAGGTTGATGTCAGGTGTCTTCCTTGTTTCCTCTTGAACTTTTTGGTTTGAGACAGGGTTTCTCTGTGTCTCTCTGGCTGTCCTGGATCTCGCTCTGTAGACCAGGCTGGCCTCAAACTCACAGAGATCCACCCACCTCTGCCTCCCAAGTGCTGGGATTAAAGGTGTGCACCACCACCGCCCGACTTCCACCTAAACCTGTGAACTCTAGAGATCTGCTTGTCCCAGTGCTGTCATTACAGACACGTGCCACCATGGGCAGCTTTTACAAGTATGCTAAGTGTCTGAACTCGGGTCCTCACGCTAGCGCAGCGTACTCACCAGACCCAATTTCATGTGTATTTTAGATTTAGCATATATTCTTCCTCTTCCTCCCCCTTCTTCTCTCCCTCCCGCCCACCACACTCTCTCCTGTCCAGTATTAAAGGCAAATGGAGGGAAAAGTTGTTCTCCAAGGGAAACCCTGGAGACTTCAGCAGCTTCTCTCAATGCAGGTAACTACAGCAGAGGCAAGCCATGCATCCTCAGGAGTTTTCAAGTGCAGACTCGGCTGTAAAAGCTGAGGGTGTCGAGACAGAACCAGACCAGACGTGTGCTTTCTGGAAGCATAGGCCATTGGGGGTTTGGGGGGGGGGGCGGAGTGTGGTGCAAATGCATTGCTGACTGAAACCTTCGAGAGAATGTGCTGGAGACACTGGAGTAAAGCCAAGGAAGCCTGGGGCACAGCTAGGAGGGGGCACAGCTAGGAGGGGGCACAGCTAGGAGGGGGCACAGCTAGGAGGGGGCACAGCTAGGAGGGGGCGCAGTAGGAGGGCAAAGGCTGCCCAGCTGTACGGGGCATTGACAGATGAACGGTATCAGAGTCTGTGACTTTTTTCATGTTTTCTGGGAAGGGGGTCTCACTGTTTGCCCAGTCTGGCCTGGAACTCAATGTCAGATGTTTTCCTTGTTTGCTCTCCAGCTTTTTGCTTGGAGACAGGGTTTCTCTGTGCAGCCTTGGCTGTCCTAAGGACTAGAACTGCAAACATGAACCATCATTCCTTTGGGAGGGGGTCCTTTATGTTAAAGCTATGAATATACCAATTTCTAGATTAAAGACTGACCACTCAAATATATGTACACACACAGAATTGGAAACTGTCAACTTGCAAATAAAATTTGACAACATACTTATACCTATGAGACATCAAATACAAAATAAAAACAGAAAACATTCTATCCACATTTCCCATATTTTTACATACTGCCAGATGTGCAAGTATTCAATGTGTGTATGGGCATGTGTGTATGTGTGTGCATATGTATACGTATGCACGTGTGTATACACACACACACACACACACACACACACACATATATAATTTGTGTGTGTGTGCATGTGTGCATGCCCGCCCGCACATGAATGTGTGTGTCTTGATAGTTGAAATATGTGGCATGGGAATGTTGAGTATTATAAAGATTAGTTGCTCACGTCTTTGAACACCAAGCCCAGAAGTTTAGACTTAGCTCTAATGCTTTCTTCAAAAGGACCATTAAGCCCTCTCCCCAGCCCGCCACAGGCTCCTTCTAAACATTAAGCCAGAGCAGATATGGAGAGGGTATGGGAGACATCTACCCACAGAAGTGGCCGTTTGGCTCAGGGTGGGAATGATAAACAAAGCTGTCCAGGCTCAGCCACAGGGGCAGGAAGAGCTTACCAGGCATAAGAAAGATCTGCCAGTTAGTGGAGGGAGCAGAGCCATGGCACAGATAACAGACCCTTGGGAACTGTAGGCATGTGCTCTCACAGTAGCAGGAATCCCCAGGGCCATAAGGGCATAGGGGCTTCTCTTTACAGCAGCCACGCAATTCTGCAGAGGACTCCAAATCCAGTTGGAACTGGAGCAAGAAGTCCTGCTCTCCCCTGTTGTAACCACACCCACCCACCCCCACTCTTAGGCTCCTGCCTCTGCTCTGTTTCCAGCCCCTATGTGCCAGCAGGCAAAAAGCACCATGGTGACCTGCCCTAAACAGGGAGCCAAGAAGCCTGCCAAGTGTTGTTGGCCAGGCTTGGGTCATGAATCTGGGCCTGGGCACAGCTACTACAGCTCCTTGGCCTTACCTTCCACTCCTGCCCCCATGGGCTTTCTCCTAGAAGTTACACAGTGCCTTTCCCCTGGGCCAGATGGACAGCCAGCAGGCACCTGGCCTATGTCTCTAATGGACTAACTTGTGGCTGCACCCACTTGCCAAAGGATTCCAGGCAGAAAAAAAAATTCTAATGGCTAGAACAGAAGTCTGGAGAAATTTAAGAAATGGATAATCCAGACTGGCTCTTGGAATTCGAAAGCACATGTTCGGGTAGTGACACGGTGAGCCCTGGTGGAAAGTACTGGCCCTTGCAGCAGCCCGGGGCCTCCTGTGGCTGCCGGCAGGCCAGAGGTCACACACAAGGCAGGAGTTGTGTACCTCACCTCCCCACCCGCATCCCCAGGCAGGCCATGTGGCGTTCCAGGGCGAGAAGCCAGCCCCGATGCCAACCCCCTGCCCTCTCCCTGTTCGTGTGTGTGTGTGTGTGTGTGTGTGTGTGTGTGTGTGTGTGTGTGTGTGTGAAAGGTGAGTGAGGGTGTGTGGAGCTTGTGACTGAGCTCCTGTGTTCCAGCTCTGAGCTCTTGCCATTCCCACAGAGCTAAGTGATTGCTGCATCACTGAAGCTGCTCTGGGGAAGGGGGATGGGATTGGAAGTCAAAAGGTGGGTAGGATGTCTAGAGAGATGGTCCAATGGTTAAGAGTGCCTAATGCTCAGCAGTCTGAATTCACGGCCCAATACGCTTGTCAGCTGGCTTACAACTACCTGTAACTCCAGCTCCAGGGACTCTGACACCTTTGGCCTCCTGGGACACCCATACACACATGCACACACCCACACACAGGCACACACATAACACATAATTAACAAATAAATATTTTGTTTGTTTGTTTTTTCAGTTGCTGTCTGATGCAGAGGCCTAGAGGTTTCCATCCTTAACTGGGTGCTCAGATTACAACTTACTTCCCCACCCGAATACCCCACAGCACCACAGTCTCTGGTTAGGCTCAGCATTCTTGCCAGGGTCTTTCAAGCCCTGTGTTTCCTGACACGCTCCTTCTCAACCTTCTGGACTCTTCTCCGTGTCCAGGGTTTTTCCCCTGGGCAGCCAGTACTAACTTTGTCACTTAGGGGCTCTGGCATAGTGGTGCTAACATTTCATCCGACTAAGTAGTGGCATTTTCCAACAACGGTCATCTACTAAAACTAAGATGCCATCATCCACAAAAAGAAGTTTTTAACATCTCTAGGTTGGAATGGCATTGTGAGAACTGCAAAAAAAAGAGAGAAGAGGATGAGGAAGAGAAAGAGGAAAAGAAGAGGATGAGGAGGGGGAAGAGGAAGATGAGGAAGGAGGAGGAGAAGAAATTTGGCTTTGTGAAAAACTACATTATGATTTTTTTTCTCCTTCTGAGCTCAGAAGAGTTAGTTTGCAAAGGAAGAGCATCCGTTCAAATGACAACTGGGACTGCAGATACGTGTGGGCGATTAAGAGTTGAGTTCGGTTCCCAGCACCCATGTCGGGCGGCCCACAATACCTGGGACTGACTCTAAGGAACCACATCTCCCACCTCTGACCTCTGAAGGTCACACAAATAAACACACATACATAAATAAAATAAGTCTTTAAAACAAAAGTCTAGCTTAGAGTAAATGTGACGCCCTACCCACCAATTTGGAAAGCACTCTGGAAGCCACCAAGCCTCCTCCATATACTCACAGCCCCCCAGGAAAATGGAACTGATGCTTCAAGCTGCCAAGGCAGTGAAGAGCCCCACGTCCTGGATTTGTTTTGCCCTAGGCCATGCACGCTGCCTTGAAACAATAAGGTCATCATTCAAGTCACTGTGAAAAGTAGTTACTGGACCGGTGTGAGAGGGAGTGGAGCTCAGTGACAGCAACCTAGCACACACATGAGGCCCTGGGTTCAAAATCCAGCATTGCAAAGAGAGAGAGCGAGAGAGCAAAGTACTCACCAAGCACGGACCCCATGGTTTCTGAGATGCAAAGGCAAAGACTGTCCCATATTCTCACGGAACTCACAGGGAAGAAGCGCATGTCAGATACTGTGAATGACATCACTACCTCATAAAGTTTAGGAAGCTTAGGAAGGCATGCAGCGCAAAGCCAGGCACCCAATAGGATTTCAGTAACTGTCAGTTCCTAACGGCCTTTCCTTCTTCAGAGCATCGGGGAGCGATATGGCAAACAGCCCTCCAGCCAAGAAGCACGGCTGCTTCTCAGACACAACAGTTCCACGGCACATGAGAAGTGCTGAAGGCTCCTCGGACTGGGTCCCTTCACATCTGATTCTGTTCACCCCAATCCCTTAGTCCATCTGGGGTTGCTGAGGGATATGTCTGCGGGGCAAGGTCAGGAAGGGAGCTGCCCAGCCTAAGCAAATCTCGAAAGAGTCGAGGATTCAGGATCGGGGTTAGCGAGATGGCTTAGCAGGTTGGGGCACTTGCCACCAAGCCTGACAAAGGGACAATCTGCTCCCACGAGTTGTCCTCTAACCTCCATATGTGGGCTATGGAATGTGTGTGTGCACACGCACGCACACGCGCACGCACGCATGCGCACACACACACACACACAGACAGAGACAGAGACAGAGAGACAGAGAGAGACAGAGAGAGACAGAGAGAGACAGAGAGAGACAGAGAGAGAGAGAGAGAGAGAGAATAAAAATGTAACTTTAAAGAAAGGCAAGAACCAATCTCAGCATTTCTGAGGCAGAGACAGGAAGACCAGAAGTTCCAGGCCAGCCTGGGCTACACAAGACCTTGCCTCAAAAATCAAACAAACACAAATAAAATATAAAAATAAATGTGAATAAGAGCCCAGTAATGGCTAGAGTGAATGGAGAGAAAGTCTTGGACTAGCAAAATGCGGGAATGCTTCGAGACTGGCTGGGGCGACAGCCTATGAGCGGAGGAGGGGAGTAGGAAAAAGGCAGAGGTGGGAGAGCAGGACGCCAGGAAAGCCAAGTGAAGGGAAATGGCCACTCTCATCACATGGTCCTTGTACTTGCGATTCCTGATTGTTCTTTCCATCTTCCTCTCGGAAGCTCCCACACACATCCTCCATAGCCACCTCAACTATCTGCTTCCCAGAACACCTGACCTCCCTGATTAGGTCTAAGGCCCTATCATGGGCTCGGAGACTCTGTGTCCATCTGTCTGTGTGGCCATTTGGTTGATGATATCTGCCTCCTCCCCTAGACCGTGACATCCACGAGGACAAAGACTGGGTCTTCTTTTGTAGCTCATTCTGCCTCTAGTTCTAGAACATACTGTGACCAAATGATTCCCCCAGACAAAGCAGCACAGAACTCTGGACTGAGACTACAGGGAGTTTGAATTCCGGTCTGACACTTTATTAGCTGTGTGTCCTTAGAAAAGTTATTTAATCTTTCCGTGCCTCCACTCTTATATCCGGAAGACTGCATTAACAAAAGCAGTTCTTGTGGGCATGAAGTATCTGCAAAGCACTTCAGCTGTGCTGGGCACATGACAAAGGGCATGCACACCGACGGTATTCGTGTCCACAAATCAACGGGCACAGTCTCCTGCCTCTCCTGTTCCACCGGCACAGGGAGAACCCACTCCTTTCCCAGATGGCCACTTCTGCTCCTGGTCCCGTACAAACTGCTCTTGCGGTTGCCAAAAAGACTACCAGTCAGATCGTGTCACTCTCCTGCTCAGAGCTGCTTGGTGGCTCCTCATCAGGCCGGAAGTTAAACCCAGACTCCTTATGGTCCACAGGCACTCCCCAGGGAGCTCCTGTCCACCGTTCAGTCTCACTATACAGCATCCCCATATCTACTGAATGGCTCTGGACAGTTTGTCAAGGCGCAGCCTACCTACTCCCACATGTCTATCTCTCAGATTGTCTCACTGTGTAGCCCAGGCCTACTCTGAACTCTCTCTGTCTCAGCAGCCTCAAACTTTCAGCTATTCTTCCTGAGCGCCCCAAGAGCTGGGAGAACAGGTGTCCATGCCAGCGTGCCTGATGTCTGTGTTCTCCTCATGCTGGCCCTTGGCAATGGTCTGCTCTCTGTCTGGTTTCCTTTTAGCCCTATGTCTCCTTCATCCACTGCCTCTTCTTCCTCCAGATCCAGTCCCACACACCACACCCTCTGCCAAGCCCTGGCTGATGGCCCACTTCCCATTCCTTCCTGTGAGGGGCACTCCTCCTTCATGGTTCCCGGAGCCTCGGTCTCTCCCTCTTCTGGGAAGGTACCATGCTATCCCATTGCTGTCTGCTTGCTTGTCTATGACCACCCGCCATGGCTGCAGATTGCTGAGGGGCGTGGCCTGCCTTGTCCACAACTGCATACCCAGGATCCCGCAGAAGATTTGTTACCGCGGAGTGACTCACGAAATTGTATTGAGTGACTCTTGTCTTCATTGCTCCCCCAAGTAAGTGACTCTGGGTAACGTTTGCCGGAGCTTGTTTCCCAGTAATAAAAGTGACAGCTCTTGCTGGGTAGCTGGTGATCAGGAAAAGAGCAAAAACAGGACTCTGCCCCAACCCCCGCCCGCCATCCTGCTTCTCTCCAGGCTTCAGACTCGTGAGTAAAGCTAGAAGACCTGAGCCAGCAAAAACACAGTCCTCTTCAGTAAACTCTGAGGAAAGAGTTATCTTCTGAAGCAACACCACACCCTTGGCCGAGCTTCCAGCCGAGCGGCCAGTCGGAGGCCTGGCTTTCCTTCATGTCCTGTCCAGAAATTCACAGTATAAACCTTGGATGACATCTGGATAGGGGAGCACAGCTCAGACCCAGAAACCTCAAGAAGACACTCACACTGGGTCTCCTCACAGTGACACACACTATTCTGGAATGACAGTGGACACTGCCATCCAAATGCTTGATGAGTTATGAGAGAGAAGGAAAGGTCCTACCAGTCGCCAGGCACAGAGAAGGTACCCGTGGAGGCTAGGTCTCTCTCCACACTCAGAATGCAGTCTGCTGGGAAATAAACCCAAGTACAAGTGCGAGCTCTTGCTGAACCTCTCTGTCTTTGTCATGAGAGGGGAAAGGGGACAGAGCTGGAGACCCGTCTTCCTAAACTCCAGTTGAACTGAACTGCCCCATGAGTGGCCCCCAACTGCTTCAGAATTGCTGTTCAATCTCAACGCATTGGGCTCCCTTGTCTAACGCTAGGATGGAACCCTCTTCCACTGAGCTAAACCTGAGCCATACTCTGTAGTTTGATGTAGTTTACATCATATTCCAATAAAATAATATTTGTGTTTACACTAAAATATATAGCATAATATATGATTTGATTTCAAACTTGGCAACTGTCCCTTGGTATTTGCCAAAGCACACATGCATCTTTTACATAGTATGTACCTTCTATCATGTTCTACCTTCTGCTCAACAATATTCTGTGCATATATTTTCACATATCAGTAGTTGGCATAGATGTTACATTTGGCAACTATAGTGTGTGTGTGTGTGTGTGTGTGTGTGTGTGTGTGTGTGAATATACTAACACATACAGTCTGTTTAGCCAGATCTCTATCACTGGCTGTTCTGACAGCATCTATTTGTTGTCATAAAAATAACGCTATGTAACTTGCTTAGGGCAATCTCCTCTATATTGTTTCACTAGACACAACTTCTATTTCCGAAGTACTTTGGAAAATCATATATGGAAACCAAAGAGCCAAAGATGGGGGTGATGACAGGTTGCATGGAGAAGCTGCCCACTTACCCAGCAGTCACCTACCAGGACGGCACTCAGATCTGCCCAAGATCTTCCTCTTAGCTGGGAGGGGCAGAGCTGGGAACCCACCTCGGCTTTCCAACAGGGAGTCAGGGACACTTGGATACAGATGGAATGGGTGGGCACAAAAAGATAGCTTGTTTTCTGGAAACCTCTTGGCCTGAACTTTGGCAAGTTTCAGAACCTGGACTCGGGAGCGGAACAGCTCAATGTTTATCTAAACCAATCTTTACTGGGTCGTATGGCAGACACTGGGACTACCTACCTAACAACCACCCTCTGCACTTTTCGGCTTGCAGTTTGTTCAGGTGGCTCATAAAGATATTTCCATATCAGATACGGAAGACCCAGACAGATCTAAGACCGAGCACATGACACAGTTATAGTGAATGAAACAAGAGGGGCAGTCTCAGAAAAATTCTCTTTAAAATCAAAAGGACAAAGAGCGCGAGGAGAAGCAGTTATTTCTTCCAGCTAAGATGAAGATGAAATAGCTGGGTCTGCAGCAGCCACTTTGCAATCACAAGGCAACAAATACGGTGGCAAATGCTGATTTGCTACCTAGGGTCGAATAGCCAACCACCTGCCTTTGAAATCCCGTTATGTGAAAAAGAAGTGCAACTTGCACTCATTTAAGTCACCACGGATTGAGTTGTCCGTGACTTTGTAGTACCTGACCCTTTCCTGAGCACCAAAGAGGTACAGGAGAAGCAGCAGGCACACTGCTTTAGCCAAGCAAACGGAGCCTGCTTAGAAAGATACAAAAGAAGCAAACAGCCAGACGTGGTGGCTTACACTGCAACCCCAGCTCTTGGGAGGCTGAGGCAGTAAGAGTGCCATAAGTTCAAGGCCAGCTGATGCTATGTAGTGAGTCCCAGGCCAGCCTGGACTAATGAGCAAGACCCTGTCTCAAAATGACAACCACAAAAATCAACACACAAATAGCAGTCTATGAGAAATAATAAACAAATGTTAAGGCACAAAGAGAGGATCCTAGTCAAGGTGTATAAGGAGAGCCAAACCCAGAAGTCTATACAGTGTGTCTGTCTGAGGAGCAGTGAGACTAAGGTAGGTCCTAGAGGGGAACCAGGAGAGACAGGCAGATAGTAGGTCAGAGCTATGGCCCAAAGCTGAGACTTGCTGGTTCAGGATCTGGCCCTGGATGGACACTCACTGGAGCAGCAGTGCGGGAGGATGTGGTGCTGAAAGTTGTACCGAAAGGAAGAAGGTTAATGGAGCAGTGAGGCACCATTGCAGGCTGAGGTTGTGGGACTCATATGAGTGATAACAATTAGAAGGTCACACATGGTGCAGGGGACGTTCTGAAGGAGTGAGGAGGAACTGAGCAATTGGCCAGTGCAACTACTCAGTTTGAAAAAGAAGGGAAGGAATCAGGAGTGAGGGGAAGAGTGAGAGAGAGAGAGAGAGAGAGAGAGAGAGAGAGAGAGAGAGAGAGAGAGTGTGTGTGTGTGTGTGTGAGAGAGAGAGAGAGAGAGAGAGAGAGAGAGAGAGAGAGAGAGAGAGAGAGAGAATACCAAAGTTTTGGGGTAAGGGCAAGAGACACAGTAAAAGATGCCATTTACTAGGACTAGTGAGTCTAAAGTTCCAGTCACCGTGATAACTTTTGTTACATGCTTAGCAACTGCCTCAATAATCTATTTAATATTGTTTGTTAAATTGCTCTAAAAAAAAACACCTTCCACATGTCTCTAAGCAAATAACATCCTTGAAGCTCCCAGATTCAATGTGCTAAAGTTTTACTCTAAAACATATTAAAATAAATTCATGGGGTTGGAGAGACAGCACTGGCTGCTCTTCCAGAGGACCTGGGTTCAATTCCCAGCATCCACATGGCAGCTCACAACTGTCTGTAACTCCAGTTCCAGGGGATCTGATACCCTCACACAGACACACATGCAGGCAAAACACCAATGCACATAAAATAAAAATTAAATTCACAGCTATTGAAGTTTAAAACTTTGTATGTTTAGTCACATACCACTTGAAATTATTTCATGTACCACAAACCATAGTCTTAACCAAAGAATCTTGGGAACACACATCTTGGGAAAATACCAACTCAGGCCAAGTGACCAGGGACTTGTTCTGTGTGAGCGTGAGAGGGGGATGTTTTTAGAAGCCCATTCTCCAGCCCACGTACCTTTCAGACTCACACCCTTTTCCTGTGTTGGCAAGTCACATTCTTTTCTGGGGCTACATGGGAGATGGATGGCCTAGATGTCAGGGTGCCTGAGAAAGTACTGCTCCCACATCAGCTATCTGGGGCCACGTGGACCAGTTGAAATGTCTCCTCCACAGCAGTCTGGTGACAGTGAGGCCTCCAATCCTCTCGTGGTGGGTGGGAAGGAAAGATTCCCACAACTTGAGTTGAGGCTCTCAGAGAGCGGCAAGGCTGCAGCTGGCTGCTGCCTTTCTTCAACCCACCCCCGGCCCCGACTCCTCCAGGCCCCTTCCAGAAGGAGTGGCTTAGCATAGAGACTTGTGACGCATAGAAAGCCAGGACCAGGCTGGAGGGCTCAGACAGCCAGGATTGCTCCCCAGCTGACAACAAGCAGACACAGCAGCCGGGTCCCCAGACCATGGCAGACTTCAGGCCTTGAGAGCCTGGGGGAAGCTTTCCCTAGGGAAAGGGCAGCAGACTAGAAAGTGGCAAAGGACTTCTGGAAATGAAAGAAGGCTGTTCTCTCAGTGCGATAGAGTCTGGACTCCACCTCCACGCTTTGTCTGAAAGCCTGCTAGGCCTTCACACTTCCTTCCCAGGGAATATGTCACCCTAGCAATGACAGTGAGTGGCAATGTCTACCGGGAAAGAACTCTGTGCCAGGGGTGCCTTCATGTATTATTTTACCCTTACACAAGAGCTGACGAGGCAGGTACTTTGTCTGAACCCATTTTAGAAAGGAGGAAACTGAGATGAAGAGAGGGAAAGCAAATTTCCCAAGATTCTACACTAAAGGGGCCAGCCAGGATTCAGATTAATCAGTCTAGGTCCAGAACACTGTGTGTGTGTGTGTGTGGTGTGTGTGTGTGTGTGTTGTGTGTGTGTGTGTGTGTATGTGTATGTGTGTGTATGTGTGTGTATGTGTGTATGTGTGTGTATGTGTATGTGTGTGTATGTGTATGTGTGTGTATGTGTGTGTGTGTGTATGTGTGTGTATGTGTGTGTGTGTGTATGTGTGTGGTGTATGTGTGAGTGTGGTGTGTGATTGTGTGTGTGTGTGTAGTGTATGTTGTGTGATGTATGTGTGTGTGTATGTGTATTGTGTGTGTATGTGTGTGTGTATGTGTATGTGTTGTGTGTATGTGTGTATGTGTATGCATGTGTGTGTATGTGTGTGTGTAAGTGTGTGTGTATGTGTGTATGTGTATGTGTGTGTATTGTGTGTGTGTGTGTGTGTGTGTGTTGTGTAGTGTATGTGTGTGTGTATTTGTATGTGTGTGGTGGTGTGTGGTGTGTGTGTGTGTGTGTGTGTGTGGGGGATTGAACCTTGAGCCTTCCACCTGCCAGGCTAGCAGCACTCTACCACTGAGTGATAGATAATTCACATCCTCTTTTTATTTTAGTATTTTATTTTATGGAGACAGGGTTTCACTATGTACTTGTGGTTTTCCTGGAACTCACTACGTAGAGGCTGGTCTTGGACCCACAGAGATCCCCCCCACCCGCTTCTGCCTCTGGAGTGCTGGGATTAAATGTGCGCACTACCACACCAGGCTCCTCTTCATATATATAATATATATAAAAAAAAAATAATATATATATATATATATAAAGTTTGAGGCAGAATCTCACTAAGCTGCCTCACTCTGGAACTGAGGTAGGTTGGACTTTCATTTCTGTGTCTGCCTCCTGAAAAGCCAGCCCTGGCTCAAAACCAAAATTCTTTGAAAATTTATCCTTCATCACATTTCTTCCTTCCTTCCTTCCTTCCTTTATTTGTGTGTGTGTGTGTGTGTGTGTGTGTGTGTGTGCATGTTCACGCTTCAGTGTACAAGCGAAGTCAAAGGACAACTACAGAAATCGGTCTGTCCTTCCACTATATGAATCCTACCATGGGTTCAGCCCATTGAATTCAGTCATCACGCAACAGACACCTTTATACCCTTAGAGCCATCTCACTGGTCCAGAATTCAAATTCTTAACTCTTCTGCTTCCCAAAAAAAAACGCTTTCTAAAGAATGTTCATTGCCAGGTGGTAGTGGTGGCCCATGCCTTTAATCCCAGCACTTGGGAGGCAGAGCCAGGCGGATCTCTATGAGTTTGAGGCCAGCCTGGTCCACAGAATGAGATCCAGGACAGGCTCCAAAGCTACACTAAAAAAAAATGTTCATGCCAGGTACAGCTGGTTGGACCAGACATAATCCTCTGACTCAGGACAGAAAAACTAAGTGTCAGCAGCAGCAAGTGCGAGCTGTAACACTGTAGTACACTAGTGACCAGTGGTATCACCCAGCTCAGCTTCCTGTGCACTCTGAAAGTGCTACAGGGAGAGGACACAGAGAGACAGAGACAGAGACAGAGACAGAGATACAGAGAGAGACAGAGACAGAGAGACAGAGACAGAGACACAGAGAGAGACAGAAGAGAGACAGAGACAGAGAGACAGAGAGACAGTGACAGAGACAGAAGAGACAGAGAGACAGAAGAGACAAGAAAAAAAAAAGACAGAGAGAGACAGAGAGACAGGACAGAGACACAGAGAGAGACAGAGACAGAGAGAGACAGAGACAGAGAGACAGAGAGACAGTGACAGAGACAGAGACAGATAGAGACACACAGAGACAGAGAGAGACAGAGAGACAGAGACAGGACAGAGAGACAGTGACAGAGACAGAGAGACAGAGAGACAGAGAACAAACTCACGGCGTTTAGTAAACAGAAGCTAAGAAGTAGAATGGGAAAGAAGACTTATTGGCAGCAGCAGGGCCAAAGGCTTCTCAGAGGATAGGGCGAATACCAGTTAGTCACTTAAACTACTCACTTGGCATTATCTGCACCTTGTCTCACTGACCATCCTTCATCCATTTCGCAAATTCCCCAAACTTCAACCAAATCCACAATGTCGACACTTTCTGCTACAGCCCAAGGCCCACACAGATGGGAACCATCATGGAAGTACTAGGACTTCGGTGTGTTGTGTCTCTGCTTCTCCCTGGCACCGGCCTCTCCTAAGCCCTACCGTGGCCAGCCACTGTCTCTCTGCTGCTGCATCTCCTATCTGGGCTTCTGTGAGGCTCCTCAGCCATCTTTTATCTCCCTACAGAGTCTCCCTGTAAAATCTTCTGAGGTTTCAGTGATCATTCAGAAACTGTTAACTCTCAAATTCTTATTTCTGACCTAAATGTGTCCAAGCTCAAACCCATGTAGTCAACTTTCACTTGTGTGCTCCACAAGCACTCCCAGGTGAAGTTGGCACCCCCAGATCTGAGCTGGCCATCACTTCTATGGAGACTATTAGTTCTTGTTGCTTACAAGAGCTAAAATGGATTGAACCCTTTGCATACTCCAGACATACTTGAAAGCATTCCGTATGTATTAGTTCACTTAATCATTACAAAGAATATAAGTAAGGAGACTTGAGAACAAAAGGTCAAGTCAGCTAATGGCAAATCTAGGCTTAGAACTCCAAGCAGGGGGCTTGGGAGACGGCTCGGTGAGTGATTTCAGGGGTGTGGCTTAGTTGGACAAAGTAGTCCACTGGAGGTGGATCCTTTGGGGACTTTGTCTTGCCCTGTCCCTTTTCTATCTCTCTTATCTCTGCTTCCTGTTTGACATGAGGGGAGGAGCCTTTGCCACGTGCTCCCGCCGCGATGTTCAGCCTCACCGTGGGCCCAGAATCAATGGCGCCAATGACAATGGTCTGAAGCTTCCAAAAGCACAATAAATCTTCTCTCTTTTTAAATTCTTTGTCAGCGATTTTGCCGCTGTAACAAAATCCGACTCAGCCATTGAGTTTAGGGAGTGCCATGGGTGTATAAACTATGGCCGAGTTCTCCCTGTCCCTTCTCCTTTCTCCCAGCCATTCTCAGTGGTCTGAGAAAACATCCCGGAAGCAGCTGTTGGACACAGGTCCTGTGTTCCCTGAGTCTATCCGCTCAGACCACACAGGTCCTGTGCCCCCTGAGTCTATCCGCTCAGACCTTCCTTCCTAACCCTAGAGTCAAGACAGTGCCCTCCTGTTACTCTGTTTCGTGCACCGGCTTGCACTGCGATTTCAACTGTCTCTTGACTGTCACCAGGAGAGCCAAGCTACAGTCTAGTTACCAACTCTTCTCAGAGCCTTGAGAGATTGTCAAGAGCGCAACAGAAAGAACAGTGATCACCCAGCCAATCTGCCTCCTCCCCTCCCCGCCAACACATGACACCACCCCTCCACGGTCAAGTGATGTCGTCTTCTGATGCAGTAGAGGCAGCTCCCTGGTTATCTGAGACAGCGTACACGGGAGAAGCAGTACCACACTCAAAGGGAGACCTCACAGGAGGTCTAAAGACAACTCGATGGCTGGAGAGATGGTTCAGTGCTTAAGAGTACCGGCTGCTCTTCCAGAGGACCTGGGTTCAATTCCCAGCACCCACATGGCAGATCACAACTGTCTATAACTCCAGTTCTAGGGGATCTGGCATCCTCACACAGACATACATGCAGGCAAAACACCAATGCACATAAAACAAAAATAATAAATTATTTTTAAAAATTAAAAAAAAGACATCTCTAGTCACAGATTCCCTGCTGTGCTTGGGTCCAGGAAACGGATGGAAACTGGCAGACAGTGGTGAAGTTCTGAGGAGAAAGGGGAGCCGGCTTGGAAGCGGGCAGAGATTGGAACAATATCTTTTTGTCCGTTTGTTTCGGAACAGGGTTTCTTTGTGTAGCCTTGGCTGTCCTGGAACTCCCTCTGTAGACCAGGCTGGCCTCTAACTCACAGGACCTAGCTGCCTCTGCCTCCCGAGTGTGGAGATTAAAGGCGTGCACCACCGCCACCCAACTTGGAACAGTGTCTTAACAGTATCATCTAAAAGGGTTCAAGCAAAGCAAAGCTCACGTGACTTCCTCAACCCTGCTCTCATGCAATCCCTTCTAGGGCCTAGAGAGGTGACTCAGCAGTTAAAAGCACATACTGCTCTCACACAGGACCCAGTTCAGTCACCATCACCCACCTCAGGCAGTTCCCAACTGCCTATAACTCCAGTTCCGAGTAATCTCTGCAGGTACTCACATGTGTGCACATACCAACACATACATACATACATACATACATACACGTAATTCAAAATAAAGGAGCTAGAGAGATGGCTAAGTGGTTAAGAGCACTTGTTCTTGCGGAGGACTCGGGTTCAAGTCTCAGCACCAGCATGGTGGATCACAACCATCTGTAGCTCCAGCTCCAGGGGAGCTAATGCATTCTTCTGACCTCCTTGGGCACCAAGCATGCATGTGGTGCACAGACATACATGTAGGCAAAACATTAACACATATAAAATAAATCAAAAAAAATTAATTGAAAAAGATATTTTTAAAGGATGTTGGTTTTGAGGATAAAGGGCACAGCTTGAACTACAACAAACTGACTTCTTGTGTTTTTTTTTTCTCACTGAGCCTCAAGGTCTTCATCTTTAAAATAGGAACAATAATACAGATGGCCTTGACTTACAATGGTTTGAAGGATTTCTTTTCTTTTTTTCTTTTCTTTTTTTTTTTTTTTTTACTTACAATGAGTCAAAAGGACACACACATTTAATGCAAGGGGCACTTAGAATTTTAGTGTTTCCTCAGCTAGTGATACATGATACAGTACTCTTGCCTGATGACGCTCGGAAGCAGCAGCCAGCCGGAGCTCCCAGTCAGCTGCATGGTCACAAGAGCAAACCACGGCCACTCTTTGGTGTTCTGTGTTGCCAGCATTGGTTTTATACGGGTGTCCAATAAATCACATGACACATTCAACATTTTATTAGAAATAGCTTCTGTAGTAGATGATTTGCCCAACCATAAGGTGAGGTGAGTGTCTCAGTGCATTTAAAGCAGCCTAGGCTGAGGATCAGGTATATTCAATGCATTTTGGGTTGTTAGGGACGTAACTCCATGGTGAGCCAAGGGGCATCAGCCCTTAAAGCTCAAGGAGGGACGCTGGTGCTGTGTTCTGAGTGAGGCTTTGGGCAGAAACGCCGGCCCACGGGCAGATACCCAGCAGCCCTTGCTCTCCTTCTTTTCTCCTGCAACTAATCACAGAGTCAAATTTTAATCCCGTTCTTTTGTTTCATGTTCCTCTTGTTCTAGCATAAACTCCTCTCAGCACACACCAGTGCAGCGCGCACACACACCAGTGCACACACACACACACACACACACACACACACACACACACACACACCCCTCAGCAGCAGCACTCTCACCAACGCAGACCTGTTCATTCACATTTCTCTCTCATTCACTGTCGCGCTCCAGGGCTTTCAAATGCCTTGCTTTCCTTCCTTTGGCTCACTTGCTTGTGAGCACAAGGGGCACCTTTGGAGATGGAGGGGGAGCCCGGTGCACTTACCTAACACACTGAGGCCCTGGATCTGATCCCCAGCACAACAACAAAAGTGGCACCTTGGAGAAGAAATTACCTGGAGATCTCCAACATATGACACGAGACCAGTGCTGCTCACAGTCACCCTTGAAACACCGCTTCAGGATTCCCTGGAGTTCAGTGGGTCTCACACGGAGAACTGCTGGGCTCAGGCTGACAGTCGCTCAGAGGTACAGCACTGGTCTCTAATGCACGAGGCTCATCAGCACAGAGGAGCTTAGTTGGTAGAGTTACGGCCTGCCACGCATGAGGCACTGGGTCCAGGCCTCAGTACCACAAATGGCAACAAAAAATCCCTTATACTGGGATACGGTAGCTCATATCTGTATTCCTGACACTGGGGAATTTTGAGACTGAAGCAAAAAAGTTTGAAGTCAACCTGGGCTATATATCAAAATTGTATCTCAGAAAACTTAAAAAAGAAATCCTCCTCCAAACAAACACAAATTCAAAACAAACAAGACACATAAAAACAAAAGCCTAATAGGCTTTGTTCCTGCCAGGGCTATAGGATGCCGGGGCAAACACTTTGGGGGTTATCCTCTGACTCACTGTCCACTGATCCACTGTCCAAGTTGCTGGATGGGAAAGCAGATCTAGAGATTCAAAGAGCTGATGGTTCGTAGTGCTGGAAGGAATCCTGAAGGTCACGGGGAGGCAGCAAGGCTGATTGACAGGTGGTGGCCCTCTGATTCATCTCTAGGCACAAGGAGCACAGCCTGTCTGTCCCTCCACCTAGGAAGCAGCTTGCCTTGTACTTGTCAAGAGCTTCCCAACTAGATTCAAAGCCTAGCACAGTCGCTGGTGGTTGGTATGGCTCGGCTCCATTATTCCTCCAAAAAGCAGCCAATCCTGCCTGTTTCACAAGAGCTATACATAGCTACTCTAAGTAAGTGATCCTTGGCTTTCTGCAGTCAATAAAGGTGGGAAGACAGGCAGCTCCCAAGCTTTTCCTTTACCCAGGCAGGAGGGAAAAGTCATCCCTCTTCCCACAATCCTGATTTCTAGCCAAGAGAAGCCTCTGGCCTCTCAAAAATCCCCGGGGCTTTTCCTGCCTGATGAGGCAGCTTCCCATCCTGGGCTAGAACAAGGCTCACCTCTCCCAGCTGTGGGGCTCTGCTTTCTTCTCCTCTGCCTCACAAGCACATAGCCTGATGGTCTGCCCAATTGGTCACTTCTGGGAGAAAAGTCTGGCAACCTGAAGCTGAATGCAGCATTTTAGTACCTGCTTGCACCACTATGCAAAGTCCAGCCTGGGGCCCTGGAAATAGTGAGGCTATAAAGTGAGTTTCAGTCAGAAGCAGCCGCCAGGATCTAACCGGTCTGTGGCCAAGACGCCTTCACTTTATTTCCAGTTTCCACAACGCTGATCCCCTCTAATGAGCTACCCAGGCTCTATGTTTAGTTAGAAGTTGTGCTTAAGGGCGACAGATTGCTGCCTTGAACTGTGCACACTGGCTTTCAAAGATGTGCTTCCACTATGTTTCTCACATTCCCCTAGGTTGGAGAGCACTTTGATGGGAGAAAAAAGAAAGGTCCTCCAGACCACCTAATTCACACATCACTGCTGACCCTACTCCCAGGAGTCTTTCAAGGAGGGCATCAACTTAAGTGGAAGCCCCATTGTGGGGGCAGCCCTGGCTGCTGTTTCTTTAACTAAAAATCATCAGCAAAATGTTCACTCCCACCAGAAACAAAAATATTGGTGGAGACATGTTAGAGACCTTGAAGGACTTCCTGGGGAAATAGTCCTGTGTGAGGTCCAGAAGGGGCCGGCCAGCAGTGTGGGTGGCATGTGAGACATGTGGATGTGTTTCTGCTCCTGTGCCTGTGCCTGTGCGTCCTTTAGCGATGAGTTCACTTTTAAAAAGTCTTTCAAACTGTCTTTTAAGTCAACGTGCAACAGCTGGTGGGGCTCCCCATAAAAAGAACTCCAAGCCGAGGCTCCCTTCAGGTGTCACTGGGCTTAATCTTAACAATTCCTCAAATTCGGTCGTTTCCACGCCAGTTAAGAATGGATGTGAAAGGACCAAGCAGACGCCATAACAGGCTGCTCAGTCTTCTCTCAGAGATCAGGCCTCAATTTTAGTTTCCTGAGACTTGAGCAAGCAGTTTCTGGGAGGGCCATGAACAAAAGACATAGTCCTTGCAGTAGCTCCCTTTCTGCATGTACTCTAACTGCTCAAGGTTCAGCCAGATGTTTACTGTCTAGGACCCCTCACCAACTTAGAGCTCCGTGCATGGGTCAGTGTGAATGTGTGAGGCCAGCCAGCCTCCATGGCAGCTCAAGGACAAAGCCTGGGACTTGTCCAGGCCTGACCGAAATGATAACTGTAACCCCCAACCAGTAAATTCAAAGGTTACACACCCTCACCCAATCACAGGACACCAAGGCTTGTACCGCCCTTCGTTTTTCCTCTTTAAAAACCCTGAGAGCTCAAGGCCGTCCTCCTCCACCCACTGTGCCGAGTGTTGGACACAGACCAAGCCCGGACTTGCTTGTTATCAATAAACCTCTGTGTGATTTGCATTGGATATCGGCTCTGTGGGGGTCTTTCTCAGGGGTCTTGTGATTCAGGCACAACAGATGCGGTCCATCTATCCACACGTTCAAGCAAAAACCCTGGCCAAAAACCATCCTTGAGTCTATTATTCTTCTTACTCCTCACATCCAATCTGAAAGAAAATCTTGACTGTCTTTTCTGGAATATATCCTAAATCCATCACCTCCTCCTCCTCCCAGACAGGCAGGCAGACAGACAGAAACACACACACACACACACACACACTCTCGCACGCACGCACGCATGCACACAAGCACGCCCCCCCCCCAGTACAGCTCAAATCACCAACACCTCTCCCAGGATCAAGCTTCTTCTATCTTTCCTGCTCCCATCCTTGCCGCAGCACAGCTCACGCCCACACAGCAATTGAGGATCTTTTAAACCCAGAATCCAGAGCGTATAGCCTTTCTTCCTGTTTCAGCAATGATGGAAACACATGTTCAAAATGGCTTCTCCACTAGTCTGGATCCCTGAGTGACTGGGAGGCACAGCTCTTTAGATGGTTCCTATGAGCAAGCCCCGGACATTTGTTGTTGGCAGGCATAACTTACTCTCTCCTGGCTGACAGTGAATTCATGCACAATTCCGGAGCAGACTTTACAGCTTCAGCTGATTTCTAAGGAAGCCTGGGACTCCAAAGAATTATGTTAGCCATCATTCTAAAAAGAGAAGGCTGAGACACAGTATTCAGAGGGTGCAATTAACAAGCCAAGCTAGCACACTTCACACAGGGGTCTCATGATTGAGGTAAGTCTAGCAAGTAGAGTGTTGAACAATTAAACTGGGCAATCACTGCCTAAACCAGGAGAAAGGACGGGACTTTGGTCCTAGAGGGGTATTGCAGCACAGTGTCGGATGACCGGGTAGAGCTTAGAACCAGGAATCGGCACAGTGGGGCTGGCAGGGAAGAGACAGGGGAAGGAAGAGAAAACAAGCTGAGGCAGCCGAGTCCAAGAATCACTTTTGGAAGTGACACCAGTTGTTGTCACAGGTCCTGCAGCTTCTAGGTGTGCTGAAACAGGATATTTCCTGCCTGATCCAGCCTTGGTGAGCTAAGCTGGCCCAGCCTGGGACTGCTGGGGGAAGCAGAGGCATGAGAAATGAGGAGAGCAGGCCCAGCCAAGCTAGCAGCTGACAGTTCTCGAGTGCTTATCACACGGCACACACTGTGTCCAGGACATTGCATACATGCCTTCACTATAATCCTTACACAAACCCCGTAAAGTTAGTTGCAATTTTATCTCCACTCAGAGACACTGAGTAACTTGCATAACATCATCCAGCTAGTAAATGTCAGATTCCTGATTTGGAAGCAGGATGTTTCCTCCCTCAACTTCTTCCTTCAAACACTTTATTTTCCCTTCCTCTTCCTCCTTGAATTTATAGATTTTTCTTTCTCCTAGCTTTTCATTCCTCTCCATTTTCTACCACCCATTCATTTTCTTGTCCTCACACTCTCCATTAGACAAAAAAAAAAAAAAAGAATCCTGAGTGCACCTTGACTTGTCTATTTTTTTTTTTTTAATCACCAGCTTCTGGCTCCATGTCTTAGCATCTCAGCTCTCCACACGTTGGCCACAGACTGGTAATGATGCTCGTAGACGAACAATGAATAGAAAGTCTTTCTGACAGAGTGAGCTCTACAAAGAAAAAAAAGCGGGTCGTTTTTGGTTCATGATCAACAGTCCAGGTCCGGGAATTAAAGGTTTGGGGGGCTCAGAAGCATCCTGGAAGGAAGGCTTGGCTGTTGTGCTGCGGAAGTGAAATGTATCGCTAGGATCAAAGGCTGCCCGAGGGGCATGAGCTCGGAGGTTTGAGAGGACTCGGTATGTGGGGAGACACGTGTCTAATGATTTTCTCTTACTATCTGAAACTATTTGAAAAGGACTCTCCTAGAAGAGTCAGCTCCGGTGTCCTGGAACAGAAGGAGCATGGGGCTGTTTTCAGATCAATAGGATTCTGGCTAGCTTCGCAACTTACAGTGCTCAGTTTCCTCATCTGCAAAGTGAGAAAAAAACATTTTTATAGCTTCTTTACAATGTCTAGAAGATGCCTTAAAGTCAAAAGCACTGGTCCTCTCAAAGCTGCCTACTGTTTTGTGTTTTTTTTTTTTTTAATTTTGGTTAAAAAAAAAAAAAACACCCCTCCCAACACCATCCATCCCTCTCACTAACCAAAGCTTAGCTCTAAAATCTTGTTTTCTCTTGCATCTGTGACTGTTAGTCTGTCCACTTTGTCTTGAGAATCACCACCACCACCACCACCCTTGTCCCAACTTCCACCGTCGCTATATGGCCATGGCCTGTATCTCCAGTTCATCTCTTTGGAGCATCCAGAGCCAGTATTTTAAAAGCAAAATTAGATCATGTCACTTCTTTGTCTTGGTGGCTTCCTGTTGTTTTTAGGACAAACCCTTGGGTGCTTCTCCAGGGCCACAAGGTCTTCCTCCTGCTACCGAGTGCAGCACCACTCTCCCTGTTCAGTCTCAAAGTCCTCCAGCTGCGGGTGCTTCTCTGGTTACTGATTTCCTTAGAAAAGTTTTCGTGTTCCAGCATCCCCCGCTCCCTGGTCTGATTAACTCAATTTACTCTTCATGTCACCTCTATTTTGATGAATATTTGATTAATGTTTGCCTTTCCTGCTCAAGTCTTAGCTCCCTGAAGGCAAAATTAAGAGCTATTTTTTTCCCATCACAATGGCCCCCAAACCTAGCATAGTACTTAGCTCGTGGTAGGTGTTCAGTCAATAGTTAATAAAAGTTTGGTGATGTCTTAGACAAGCAGCTAAGAACTGGGCAAAAATAGGGCAGTATTGCCGGAACAGAGAAACAACTCCAGGAGCCATGTAGAAATTCATGGGCCCTAAAACAGTCCAAACAGTCTAATCAATGAAAACGAAGATCGGAGGATTAATACTTCCCAATTTCAGAAGCTGTTATATACAGCAATCAAAACTAACCAAAATATCCATGATATTGTGGTATTGGCACAAGGATCCACACATGGATCAATGAAATAGAACTGAGTCCAGTAGTAAACCCCTAATCAACTGATGGAGGCGAGGGTCTCAATATCATTCAGGAAAGGAAAGAGGAGAGTGATGTAGGGTGGGGAAGAGGGCTGTTGGGTGGAGAGATATTTTAGTGGGTCAAGTCGCTTACTGTGCAAGCTTGGCAACCTGAAGTTGATTCCTGGAACTCACATATAGGCTGAAGGAGAGAATTGAGTCCATAAAATTATCTTATGACTGTCCCATGCATGCTATGGCATATGCCACATCAAATAATAATAATAAAAGGTGCCCAGACAACAGCTTTTCCTACAACATGAACCATTACCTCACAACATATACAAAAGTTAACTCAACATGAGATCAAAGACAAAAAAAATGTAAGAATTTGAAACTAAAATTCTGAAAAGAAACATAAATGTAAATCCATATGGTCTGGGATAAGACAAAAATGTCATACTTTTTGTAATGCTGACGATCAAACCCAGATCTTTATGCATGCTAAGAAAATGCTCTATGACTGAGCTACATGTCCAGTCAACACTTTCATCTATATGTTGCTAAAAGAATGAACAACCAGGGAAGAATAGAAGTTAGTTGTCATAAAATATTTTAAAAACCTTTGTGTATTAAAGTACCCTGTCAAGAAACTGAAAAGACAACCCCTTAATTGGGAGAAATATGAACAAATTATATATATGACCAGGGATCAATATACAGAATTTTAATATCAATATACACAAAGAAGTATAAGCTAGGGATGTGCTCTAGCACTTGAGAAGCTGGAGCAGAAGGATCGCAAGTTCAAGACCAGCCTGGGTTGCATATTCAGATTCTGTCTCAAATACAAAGGCAATAAACTATATATATATAACAACCCAACTCAAAAATGGGCAAAAGACATAAATAGACATTTCTTTTTAAAAGTTTTTCAAATGTCCATGAAAGGACCTTTTTTCATAACACATGAAAGGATGTTCAACATCACAGTCATAAGGGAAATTCAGGTCAAAAGCACAACGAAATATTATTTCATGCCCAGTGGGATGGCTATGACCAGACATATTGATAATACCCACATTGGCAAGGATGAAGAGAAACAGGGACCTGCACACACTGCTGGCAGGAAAATAAAGTGATGCCAACTCTGTGGGGAACAATCTGTGAGTTTCTCAAATGTCTAAATATAGTTACCATATGAACCAGCAGTGGCATGTGTGCCCCCCTTCATCATAACAATAACAACAATAATAATACATTTAAAAAGTCCAGAATAGGCCAACACAGGAGATTAGTGATTGTGTGGGACCAGTAGAAGGATGAGGACTTGGATGGGTAAGGGAAGCTGGGTTTCTTTAGGGGTAATGAAAATATTATAATATTGATTGTAGTAGGGACTAGAGAGATGACTCAGTGGTTAAAAGCACTTTCTGCTCTTGAGGGGTCCCAGGTTTGGTTCCCAGCACCCACAATAGGCAGCTCACAACTACTTGTAACTCCAGCTCTAGGAGATTCAACACCACCTTCTGGCCTGTGTTTGCATGCGCGCACACACACACACACACACACACACACACACACACACACACACACAGTGCACATAAATACATGTAGGCATTCACATGTACACATACAATGAATAAATAAAATCTTTTTTAAAATTGATTCTGCTGATGGTTGCACAACTCCATGACTATCTTAAGCCACTCAAGTCCATACACTTGCAATGGGAGAACTGGGAAATAGGCGAATTACATCTCAATAGAGACATTAAAACAGTAAGGGGCTGGCATAGAAGGTGTCCTAGTTAGGGTTACTGTTGCTATGATGAAGCACCATGACCAAAGAAACTTGAGGAGGAAAGGGTTGATTTGGATTATGCTTCCACATCACTGTTCATCATGAAAGGAAGTCAAGACAGGAACTCAAACAGGGCAGGATCCTGGAGACGGGAGCTGATTCTGAGGCTGTGGAGGGATGCTGCCTACTGGCTTGCTCTTCATGACTTGCTCAGCCTGCTTTCTTATAGAACCTAGGACTACCAGCCTAGGTGTAGCCCCAACCACAATGGGCTGGGCCCTCCCACATCAACCACTAATTTAAAAAAAAAATGTCCTACAGACTTGCCTACAGCCTGAACTCATGGAAGCATTTTCTTAATTGAAGTTCCTCCCTCTCCTTGACTTTAGCTTGTGTCAAGTTGACACAAAACTAGCCAGCACAAAAGGTGAGTTCTAAGGGTGAAGAATGAGCCAGTCAAATCAGTATTTGGGGGATGAATGCCCCAGCCAGAAAGGACAGCTAGTGAAAGGAGCCTAGGGTAGGGATGACCTTGGTGAGGGTCACCAATGAGGTCAGGGCAGCTGAAGCCCGCCAGGATGAATGAGGTGGGAGCAGAGATCAGAAAGGTTGGCAAGACAGCTGAATGGTGAAATCTACCAGGTGAAGAGGAGCCACAAGAAGCTCTGCAGCAAAGGAGAGGCATCTTCCATTTGTCAAATCAAGTCACACGGCCTCACTTAAGGGGAAGGAAATAAGGAAGTGCAGGCCTGCCGTGCGGCTGGAAGGAGAGTCAGAATTATTTAATGACTAACACCATGGCAACCATCCATGCACCCGCCCCCCGGTCTTGAATATCATTTCAAGCACCTGCTCTTCCTTCAAGTCAATTCCCTGCAGCAGGGCTGTGGTGCATGCTAGGTCTGCTTCCCAGTATCCCCTTTGCCTTAGGATGAGGCATCTAGCCTAAATGATGTGACATTCTCAAGGAAGAGTTAGAAACGCACATGTGAAAAACACTTGTTTCCGTAAACCTTTGGCTAGAATGATGAAAACAGTCAGCACAGCTGAGAAGTCTTAACAGCATTGTCCCTTGATAACAGAAATCACAGGTATAGATACATCACGTGACAGCTGCTGCAAATATCCCAGATGCTCACTCATTCATTTCTCCAGTAATTATTAGACTGCTAGATCATGATTTGAAATGAGCTAACAAAAAAGCACACAAATTATCACAATTCAAAAGAGATATTTTGGCAACTGTTTTCATTTAGTAGTTTTCCTTTGTAGGCCTAAAAGGCATTGAATCTCATGCTTAAGAAATATCGTTGTGAGGCAGGGTCTCACTATGTAGTCCCAGCTGGCCCAAAACTTGCTATGTAGACCAGATTTACTTCGAACTCACGGAGATCCACCCTCCACCCGTCTCTGCTTTCTGAATGTCAGGATTAGAGGTAGGACCATCTGAGGCTGAGAAACAATTCTGAGAAAGACTGAAAATGCCAGGATCACAGGGGCCTTAACATGACGTGTCTTCCTCTCAACTCAGTCTGTGTTGCTATGGCAGGCCCATCAAGCTTCCTGCTCAGGACTTAATCTGTGGTAGTGTAGGACATTAATGACACAGGAGACTCAGTGGCTCTGGTTTTGTTTGCTTGTATTGTTTTGTCACGGGGTCTTGCCGTGTAGCTCAGGCTGGCCTGGAACTTGCTATGTAACTACAGATGTGAAGGAAAATAAGGGGCTGGGGAGATGTCTTAGTTGGTAAAGTGCTTGTCAGGCAAGCACAAGGACCCGAGTTTCCCAGTTTCCATGTAAAAGCTGAGTGCAGTAGTGCGAGCCTACAATCCCAGCCCTGGAGAGGCGGAGCTAGACAGATCTCTGGAGCTCCCTGGCCAGCCAGCGTAGCTAAGTACATGAGCTCCAGGATCAGAGAGAGAGGCCTTGGCTCAGAAAATAAGGTAGAGGGGCTGGAAAGATGGCTCAGCAGTTAGGCAGGCTTCCTTCTCTTCTAGAGGACCGAAATTTGGTTCCCAGCAATCACATCAGGCAGACCACAGCCAACAGTCTACAAAGCCAGCTCCAAGTATCCAATACCCTCTTCTGGCCTCCAAGGGTACCAGCGAAGATGGGACATATACTCACACAGATATGCACATAACATAAAAAACAACTTTTAAAAGTAAGCTAGGGAGTGATAGAGGAAGACAACCATCTGTGTGGCCAACCTGATGTCAGAAAAATGGTGAGATGTAGGAAAAACCTACCTGCTCGTTGTGGGTTGCCTGCTTACTATGAGGGGGAAAACCTTGTCTACCCATTTAAACAACAACAAACCCCATCTGTCTCCCAAATGAAGTATATGCTAGTATCAAGGACATGTGGAACTAAGCCAGGCCTCTAAGAATGAACATGAAGTTGGGTGAGTAAGGAGGTGAGGGGAATATGGGGAGTCAGGGGAGGGGGAAAAACATGGTCAAGATAGATTGTGTAAAAAAAAATATGCGTTCATAAAAACTGAAAGAAGGAAAAGAGCCATTCCTGGTGTGCATTCTGTCTCGTCTGCAGGTCAGGACACAAGCTCTCAGAGCCTGCTCTAGCCTCATCCTGCCTGCTGCCCTGCTCCCCATTACGATGGTGACGGATTCCTAGACCCTAGAACTACAAGCCCAACTAAATCCTCCCTTTTACAGGTATCTTGGTCGTGGTGTTTTATCACAGCAATTAAAAAGTAACTAATACAGGGGCACGAGAGATGGCTCAGCAGTTAAGAGCACTGGCTGCTCTTCCAGAGGACCTGGGTTCAATTCCCAGCACCCACATGGTGGCTCACAGCTGTCTGTAACTCCAAGATCTGACACCCTCACACAGACTAACTAACATGTAGGCAAAACACCAATGCACACAAAATAAAAAAAAAAAAGAAATGGGTATGCAAGATGGATGGTTCTTTGAGAGCCAACAAGATTAAACATTTTTTTAAGTAACTAATACTACAGCTAAGAGAATCATTAATTGATATAGAGGATTTATTAGGTGCTGAGCAAAAGTTTAAACGAATACAAAATCCCATCTCCTACTAGGCTATTAGTCATTCAACAAACACTTGCATCATACCTACTTCCAAACTAGATGTTGAAGACAGATGGATGAGTCAGCCACTGTCCTTCTCATCAAGGATAATATGTAACATTTTAGGCATGAGGTTTTGTTTCCAAGGCTTTTTTCCATATAGGACTATTTCTGATCCTCCTGGCAGAAAACAGAGACTCAGAACTGAAGTTACTCCTGTGAGTTGCTATCAGGACTCCACTTCTATCTGAGGCCGAGGCCGAATAAGCAAAGGCAGGCGAACTCATAACCATCACAGCAGGGCTTCTTCCTCCCCAAAAAGTCTGTGGCTGGGTACCCACAGCCACTTGACTAAAGTCTGGCTGGGGAGACACTTGAAATTCATCCCAAGCCCTCGGGATCTAAAGGGCTCAGCAGCTGCATGCTATGTCCAAGTCCCTACCACCGTGAAGACAAGATTTATCCTTCCCCCCACCGCCGGGGGGATTGGGGGACGGCTCTAACGTCCAGCTTCTGGCTCGTCTTAAGCAAAGAAGTTACCAGTGTGTTCTTCCAAGTTCCCGAGACGAGGTAGTAAAGGAAGGGAAATAAAACTGGGTTCAAAAAAGGTCAATACATGTTGGCAGCGTCTGCCTGGACTATCTCCCCCCACCTGGAGGAAGCGTGGGTTGCAAAAGTGAATAAAGTACCACAGGAGCACAGCAGAAAGAGTCAGACGGCTGTAAAGAGCTGGGACTAGCTGAGTGGGAGTCTTGACGGATGAATAGGAGTTTTAGGAACACAGGAGGGAAAAGCTCCGGAAGGCTTCCCTGTCCCTGTGCCCAGTGCTTTCATACAGGACTTAGCCGTCTGTGGCAACACTGTCTCCTTCTGCACCATCTCCCTAAGGGTTAAGACTCAAGAGTTAACGGCAGCTCTTAGGAATTAAGTATCACCAATATCTGGCCCAGAGGCCAGCACAGGCTTAGCGTGATGATCAGGGTAGGAATTAGTCTCTGGAGCCAACTCTAAATCACCAGATTAAAGATAAAGTGCTTTCCTTTATTAAGGGAGAAGAAAGAACATTAAAGGGGAAAATATCTCAGCTATGCCCAAACTCAGCCTTTTTAAAGACAGTGTCTTGTTACATAGTCCAGGCCTGGCCTGGAACTCTTGATACTCCTGCCTCAGCCTCCCAAGTGCTAGGATTCCAGGATGAGTCATCACCACACCCCACTCTAAAGGGTCAATTAAAAGCTCATTTTGAAGGGGCACAGCCACATTCTTAAACTATGGTGAGGGAAGAAACGGTAGTTGACATTTTCCCACCTAGGACCCCAAAGCGATGTTTTAACCACAGTAAACAAGTAGCCCTAGTTGTTCATTCTAGAAAGTAGAGCCATAGTCAGAGGAATGGCAGCTGCCTGGCTCAAACTGTAGCCAGCATCTGGGGACCTGGAGGGGCCAGTTTACTCCCATCAAATAAAACTGCGCCCAGACGGATCAGCAGGAGTGGAGTTGGGAGATCAGGCCAGTTCAAAAGGCTAGGAGATGGAGGCACTAGCTGGGAATTCCTCAAGCAGGGTCTATCTCTGATCATTCTCTGTGTCTCTGGTGTCTCAGGGCACCTGGCAGTGTTGTTCTATAGGGGTCCCCTGAAAAATGGAGTCTCAAATTGAGGCCACAGTTCAGTGAAGCTGGTCGATCTTTCTGCCTGTCCATAGAGGAAGGGTGCCTTTCTGCAGTTATAACATCCAGAAAATACAGCTTTTAAGCATGGCTCCACCCAGACGTGCATTCTTTAACAGCTACATCTAGAATTTGTTCCATCAGAGACAATGGCTCTCCCTAACTTGGCCACCTAGAGGAGGCATCCCCTTTGCTGTCCCTCTACCCATAGGGGACACCTATTTGCCACATATACCAGCAGCTCCTATTGGTGCCTGGAATTCAATCAATGTGCCCTGTGCAAAAGGGATTCACCATCTGGACCCCTCCCCTCCTCCCTCATTCCCCACATGCCTCAGGTAGTCTGGAAGCCCCAGGCGCAGAATACAAAAGCTCTCTGTACACCAATGGCGCTTCTTTCCTAAACCTTCTGTTTTCATTAACTTGGAGTTATAAGGAAAGATTTCACTGGGCTTTTTCTCAATGGGGAGTAAATTTATGCAATCTGTTATTCCAAGGAGGTAATCTGGTTCAGAAGCTGGAATACAGCAAGATCTTACTACCCAAAATCCTCATAAAATGAGTTCCCAGCTCAGTTTCCCGAGCTGCACTGTCCCCACATTTCAGTAACAACCCTTTTCTGCATCACTTTGAGTGAAACCATTCCTTAAAACCTACTTCTCAGCCTTCATAAGTAGATCCTTCCTCTTTTTTAAACTTAAAGTGTGTTTTTGCTGGTGAAAATTGAAAATCTTAACTGATGAAAGCACAAAAATTATACATAGAAATAGAGTATCACGAAGCGCTTTGGTATTTGTATACAGCGCAAGATGCTTATTTTAGCCGAGGCTGGGCCTCGATCTCTCCAGTCATCATTTCCTCTTGGCAAACACTTCCAGCAGATCCTTCTTTCTGGCTTGTTTTCATCCTCAGGGGCTGGGCCTGCTTGAGAGGCCTACTGTGGGGATTACCTTTATAGTACCCCATCTCTCTCACTACAACTGAGATGAACATTCTGGAAGTTCCCCCCTCCCCTATTCCCTTTGTCCCAGGATTTTTCCAGTGGCTGCTGAGAGAATCAGCTAAGTCTTGGTACTCTGAAATAGATACAGAGGAGGTTCTAAATGGGAAGCTCAAATGCAGCCACTAACATCGGAGACACCATTGGAGCAGGCTTCTTCCTTTCTCTGGGTGGCTGTTGGCCAGGATCCACATTCTAAAAGTATTTCTGTCGGTACCATGAAAGGAAAGACAGATATTCTGTCTTCTAAATTGCATTTGTTGAGCAGGGTTTAGTGACGCATGCCTGTAATCCCAGCAGGTGGAGGCAGGAGGATCAGGCGTTTAAGGTCATCCTTAGCTACATAGTAAGTTCAAGTAGAGCCTGGCCTACGTGAGACCCTGTCTCAAAAAAACAAAAAGCAGACAAGAAAAAGATGAGTTGTATCTGCTCAAGTATCTCTGGGTTTGGTAATACTCTACACATTTATACAGATGTTCTCCTATGCTGTGTGAGTGCCCGGTATGGCTACCAAGTAAGGAAAGCATGGAGTCCACCCCACACATCAATTCAGAAGCAGCCATTTAACTTCGATCTGCAATTTCTGGTCTGGTCTAATCTGAAGCATGAAACTATAAAGTGAAAATGTCTTTCATTTCACCTGAATTCCCAAAAATTTGTGCACAGCAAAATCTTTCTATTGTGTTGAAAAGTTGACTGAAGGTAGAGCGACCCATCCAGTGTCAAGGTGTGTGACCCTATGTGGCTATAGCATAAAAAAATGCAGTCTTCATTCAAAATGTTAGTGGGTTTGAAAACAGAAGCAAAGCAAAAGAAGATAAAAAGATCTTTTACTTTGCTCTGGCATATACTCTTTTTACTGATAAAGAAGTTTTTCTAATTTTCTTCTTTCGCTTATAAAATTAAAAAGTATATTACTCAACTTTGGAGGCATGACTATTTGTACTTAATTTCATACATGTGACGATTTTGTCGCTTCTTTTAACCTAAGCCTACATTATACTTCATTCTTATTATCCCCAAATACACTTTATAAAAGACTATATAATGAAGCACTGGGGATGTAGCTCAATGGTAGCATCAACCATGCACAAAATGGAAGGAGTAAGAGGAGCACAGGAAGGAAGAAGAAAGAGGAGCAGGAAGGTTATGTGGTCCAATAGATTGGGAAACTCCGGCTTGGTGATATCCATCCTTAACCATCCATAACATGTCTTCAAGCCCTTGGAAACTTTGAAAACATACTGGTTCCTGCCCACTGTCCCCCAGAACTTCTGGTTATAGAGGACGAATGTCACCAGAACTTTTTAAATCCTTCTAGGTGATTTGGTTTTGCGCTCGGGGTCAGTACAAGATTCTGTGGCTATCACTTAAATTTTTTAGAATGAAGTCAAAGGAGAACTGCAAGCATTGTGAAGGATTTTGTCCGGGGAGATGACAGAATTGCCTGGCGGCCTGGGTGTCTTGTAGACAATGCCAGTGTATTCCTGGGACCTTGAGGCTGCTTGGGTGTGAGATCAGGATCTCCTCACTCTTTATCAGCACCGGGGAAAGACAGACCTGCTGGATCGCCAGGCAAACTGCTCACTACTTTGCTACAACCTTAGGCCCTATAAGTTTGGTGAGAAAAACCCCTTAGACAGATTGACTCTGTAACACTTGTGAGCCTAGCCAGGAATCATGCCCCTCCCCCTACCTGGAGACTAGAGCAGAACCAGCAAGACATTCTTACGGAAGAGCCCTGCCTGAAGGCAAAGGTTGCTGCGAGATTGCTGGAGCAGAATCCACCCTCTGCTGCTTTGTTAATGCCCCTCTGGCGTCCTAGCCTGGCAGGGTCTGAGGTCAGCAGGCATTGGTCTATAACAATAAACATCCCAAGGCTGCCAGAGCTCTCGGTAGAGCCTGCTTCAATTACAAAGGATGCCCCCCACCTTTGGTTGGCGGTGAAGCAGTGGACACATGTCAATGGGGGAGAATGAAGGTGGAATCAAAGGAAAGCAAAATCCTGAGGTCGGGGGGAGATGCACTGAGAGCCTCAATGCGCCCCTCCGAGCACACGAGAGCCTTCTCCACAAGTTCTAGAGCACAGAAGAATGGCTGCCGCTCAGAGATGTCTAGGAAACATTTTTATTCTAACAGACTTAACAGGATCTCCATCTAGGGGTTTCCAAAGACTACATAGCAACCAGGCGTGGTGGCAAACGGGTGTGATTCCAGCACCCACATGGCAGAGGCAAGAGGATAGAAAGTGTCAGGCTAGCCTAGTTGTCATAGTAAGAGTCAAGCTCAAACCCAAAGAAAGAAAGAAAGGTTTCAAGGACTCGCATCTGCCTGGATAGTATCTGGTGATGGTATGCATGACTGGGAATATGCACCAAGCATTTTAGACACATTATTTAGACCCTTGAAATAATCCCCTGAAATGAGCAGTATGAATGCCATTGTACACAAAAGGAATTGTGGTCCAGACACATCAGTCAGCGAAGACATGCATTGTTCATAGCATGGTTCTTCATAGCTGTATACTATTTTACCACTTCTATCACAGACTTAGCAAAATTTACATAAGAACTCCGCTGTTAGTGAATGTTTAGGTTACTTCCATTCCTCAGGTTAACACGAAAAACCAAACAATGTGGTGAAAACCCTGGCAAATCTCTTGGCACGGTGTCTGATTTTTCTTTAGCATAAGATCCTGAAGGGGAATTGCAGGGCCAAAAGAGACATGCCGTAAATAACAAGAGCTGTCTTGCTAACAGCTCTGGGGGGCTCCCTCCTGCAAGGGAAAGGAGCCCCCCTGAGCATGCTGTTAGGAGGCCTCAGTCTCCTCACAGCCTCCCAGTTGAGGAGGAGAATTTGTTTGGTGCTTTGCTTATACTGAGGAATCAGACTATAAATTGTCAGGAGGATAATTACACTGCTCTCAGCAGCCAAGGAATCCACTCAAAGTGAAAAGACAAAAAAAAATAGATCTTAAAAACCCATCCCTCCTTTGAATCAATTTTCCAAGGGGAAAAATGCTTTTATTTAGACTAAGGGTATAATTCAGTGGTAGAGTGCTTGCTTGTCGAGCATGAAGTAGGTCCTAAATAAGTTCGGTTCCCAGCACCACAAAGTAAAAAGAAAAGGAAAACACTTTTTTCTGGGTTTCCCATAGAGAATTTGCAGGTCATTCCGAAGAATCTGTGTTATTTAGAAAAAAAAAAAGTAATAAAAGATACAGTCAAACCTCAAACATCCTCACTCACGCAAAACAGACATGAATAAGAGATTTTGGTTTCAAGTGCCAGGGACTCACAAGCAGGTAGACTCTTACTTTCTTTCTCTCTTTTTCTTATTTTATCTGAGGGTCCCTCCTGGTGGAGACATCTGGGGATAGGGGTGGTCATGGGGAGGGGAAGACCTGGCTCTGCCAGGCAACTCCAGCCTCATCTGCCTCAAGGGTACAGCTTCGATTTAACCATCCATTTTTTTTTTTTACCCTCAAATCCTCTCTAACTCTGTGACTAACAAACAGGATGGAACGGGTTCCCCACCCCACCTCTGCGGCTGCGGTGGCCCTCCTGTGCCGGGGGAGGCTCATAATCTCTCCTGAATTCAGCCTGTCCTCCCCCGTGTCAGCTCCCTCTTACATCCCTGTACTAGCATAGGCAACTTCCTGAACAAGAAATCCACGCTGTCCTCTTCCTCTGCCGCAATAAAGCACACTGGTTTTCAGAACTCAGACATCACAGCCTCCTGGAAGCTTCTGGACATCTCAGCACTGAGTCGGGTGTACCTCTTCCGCCTGCCCCAGAGCCCTCCTTCAGCTGCCCAGCAGTGAGACTCAACCCTCCTCCCAACAGGCTGTGGACCTGCATGCTTGTCCATCTCCATGTAGCCAGAAACCACGAGACATCACAACCTAGGCTAAAAAGGGGAAGGAAAGAATCCATCTCAAGACAGCTGCCGTAGCTAGTAAAATGCCCACTAGGTGCCAAATCCTGACTTAGCTATAGAAATGGCAATAAAAACACAAATAGAACTTACATTTTATTAAGGATCTTACAATTTCCAGAGAGGGGAACAGTTGGAAGGGTAAAAGTGAAGGATGGAGAGCTGTTTGAGGGTTTCCAAGTTAAAGGGCTGGTATCAGGGTTGGGGATTTAGCTCAAACTGGCACACACAACCTTAGCCGGGCGGTGGTGGTGCACGCCTTTAATCCCAGCACTCAGGAGGCAGAGGCAGGTGGATCTCTGTGAGTTCGAGGCCAGCCTGGGCTACAGAGTGAGTTCCAGGAAAGGCGCAAAGTCACACAGAGAAACCCTGTGTCAAAAAATTAAATAAAATTAATGAAAAATTAATAGAGGGCTGGTATCTAGTTGTCTCCTGCACAACTAGCCCCACGGTCTGTCACACAAACTTTTCTGTAAGCTACTTATATAAATGCTTACTCATCACACCTGATTGTGGCATTATCAAAGTAGCCTTGTCCATTAAAATGCTGCCATCTTGTGTACTCTATCATTTGTAGCAAATACGTAGGACCAGGGGACATTATATTGAGTGAAATAAGCCAGGCACAGAAAGACAAATACTGCATGTTCTCACTCACATGTAAAAGCTCAAAAAAAAAAAAAAAACAGCTGAGCTAAATGTAGCTCATTATCAGAGGCTGGAAATAATGGCAGAGGGGTTTTAGAGGGAAGCTGGATAATATACACCCAAATGCAGTCTGCTACCAGGGAGAAGTTCTAATGTTCCTTAGCACAGTGGGTTAACTACTGTTTACAAGAAACCTTACATTTTTTTTTTTATAAATATCTAGGGGAGAGGCTTTAAACACAAAGTAACGATGAAGAGATAGAAACAAAAATCTTGATTTGGTCAGTAAATAGTGTATACATGTATTGGACTATCACATTGTACCCCATAAAGACAATTACGATGTGCTAATAAATATTTTAAATGGGTAAAGAGATGGAAATGTTATCTACCCCAATTTTATCACTGCATATTGTACATATGAACTGAATTATCACACTCTCTAATACTTTTATATGATTAAAATAATAAGACTGACAAGATGTCTCAGTGGGCAAACATTTGCCATGCAAGCCTGATAATTTGAGTTGAAGCTCCTTCCGCCCACATAGTGGAAGGAGAACACTGACTCCCAAAAGATGCCCTCTGACATCCACATAAACATCGTACATACATACACAACAATAAAGAAAATAAAAATGGAGGCCCAGGGATATATCTTAGTGGTAGATCACTTGCCTAGCATGCGTAAGGACATGGGTTCAACCACCACCTTCACCAAATTAATTAATGGGTAAATTAAAAGTGAAAACTAAGGCTGGGGAGATGGTATTGCAGTAGAGGTAACACCAGGCCAGTGAGAGACCCTGTCTCACAAACAAAACAAAACACCATAAAGTCTCACCAAAATGACTGCCTACGCATGAATCTGAACAAGGATGAGACTAATAAACGTGCTAACGTGGAAAAGCTCAGGAGGCCCCAACTCTACATGAAAAGTTACAGGCAACTAAAGAAAGCTGAGAGTTGGAGAAACTATCTTCTCCAGTAAAGAGCACACTAACTGGTTATCCGATACCAAATCGTCAGCCCTGAAAACAGACGTACAAGTGACATTATACAGACTGAGAAGGTTATGCTTTGGAATATATATATGTATATGCATACACATATACGCATGTAACAACAATTAATGGAAAGAGACCATGAATTTGAAAAAGAGCAAGGAGGGGCATATTCGGAGGAGGTTGGAAGGAGGAAGGATGGAAATGATGTAATTATATTATAATGCCAAAAATAAAAGAAATAATTTTAAAACAAAACAAAAAACAAGAGGATAAACAGAGTAACAACACCACATGAGACTGACCTCTGACCTCCACACACACACATGTATGTGCCTGCACATACATTATTTTACACACATATAGAAACACACACAAATAAAAATTAAAATAAATTTGCCTGAATGAACTTATGCGGAGAACTGATTTCTTGCTTGAACCAGGAAGATAAGGTTTATCATTCCCAGCTAGGAACAGAAGATTCTAGAAGGCTCTGTTATCGCAAGAGGCTCATGATGACTACAGATCCACTAAGTATTATCTAGCTACTGAACAGCCAACCATTCTTCTTATATTTGAACATAGACGTCTCGTGTATAAAACTATAAATTCAAGCGAAAACTGTCAATAGCATTCTATCATGTTTTGAGTTAGATTTTTACCATGGAGGTACTAACTCCATTATTGGGCCCCAAGCCAGACTGAATTGAAGGACTCTCTGGGTGTGAACTGGGGTCTTGACTCTAGTTGTTAGCTCTCTTCAGCTTTCAGGAGACTGGTTTTAGCTCTTCAACTTGCTGTCCCATGCTGACGTGGTAGGAAGTGAGATGGTGTCCAGCCCTGCAGACTAGGAGCGCTGAGGGGAGAGACCCAGTCTACTTACCTGTCAGTCTCTAGAACCTAGCACAACAGTAAGAACGGAAACAGAGTTGGGCCTAGTTCTATAGAAAGTAATAATCCAAAGAGAAGATGAGTGGAGTCCTCAGAAAGAGTACAGAACAGCAGAGCCGATAAGCCCGTTAAGCTACTTATGCACAGACGGATAAGCAATCCATTCCCTGGAAACATGTATGCTAAATGCATTTCTGGCAATCATTTTACTTTCTTGTTCCCCTTGGTTTTTAATAAACGAGCTTTTGGAAATGCCAACTAAGCTCTACTACAGCAATAGAACATAGTCAAGATGCCTCATAGCTACAACGGAGCCGCCATCTTGAAGGGTCAGTGTAAAGATCAGTAGTAAAGGACCCTGATGGGAAGGGGACCTTCAGATGCCAGTGTGTCGATGGCTAACTCTCCTTTCCCACCTGAAGATCATTTCTCCAGAACAAACTTCAATCCAAACTCAAAGCTTTAACACACCTGCTCTCTGTACCAAGCAGGGTTGGGCATTCTTCCTCTCCAGCTCCAACTTGCCTCCCAACCTCAGAAACCATGGGGTGGGAGCTGTTCTTTAAAGCGTCCCTCAGGGACGAAAGGAATCAGGAATTATTCCTTATCCTGGACAAATTCCAGCTAGAGAAAATGCCAGAGCAGTCTTTCAATGAACTGACAGAGGGCAGAACCCTGGTTAAGAATGTCAGATGCCCTTTCTGAATCAAGGATTTCTGTCACTGACTTTCTCTGTGACTTGGCCAGTGAGTGCCCCATTCCTAAACTGGCAGACTGAATACGTTCCTGGATCACAAGCAACAGGAATACAAAAGAGAGAGGAGAGGAAGAGAGTCTATTGAATTTCAGCATACAAGTGATCATTGAGTCATTTCAAAGGGAGAATGCTTTGCTTCATGGTTTCTACCCTTCATTTGGAATCACATGTATAGAGGCACTACAATCCCTTCATCACTCGGGGTTACTACAAGTCTTGATCTCTCTGAGTGACTTTGGATGGGTCCTTTCCCCTTCCTGGGCCTTGGCTGTCATATGCCATGATACTCACAATGGTTTAATGACTGAATTTTTGGTTCACACAGTATAGTATAAATAGATTCCACTCAAGCCAGAGAGGTACAGGCAGGGACAGGTGATGTCAATGCACCACTCTTCCCCTGAAACTTGATCACCTTCATCAGGGTCAAAGGTCAGCCCAGAAGCCATAACTTAAGTCTTCTATTCCTCTCCTAGTCTGACATCTTGATGTTTTTGTCACTTTAACTGTTCACGTGTCTAAAAAGGAGGAGATTAAATGTCTTGTTTCTAAAGAGGAGGAAATTCTAGTGGACATTTTGGTGTTCAAATTTCCAGAGAAGATATTTTTCAACACATGGAAATACCATGAAGCAGACCAAGAATTTCATGGTATTCAGGGAGAAAATGGGAGGTAAAGAAAAAAATTACAGAAAGTGGGTTTGGTTCCAACCCCCAAACCCCTTCTGTCAACCCACTGTCCCAAGAGCCTCTGAGGATGGCAGGCAGGACAGAGACAAAATCAGTCCTGGCAATGTGCCTCTCGAGTCTCCCAAGATCCCCTAAGCTCCATCAGTCTCCAGAGGACATGCTCGGTCCTTCTAAGCAAGAGCAGTGTAACTCAGGGTGTAATGTCTCATCTAGTGGTAAACTGACTGTGGTCAAGAGGTGGAGAGTTCCTACTTTTCACCCTATGCAGAGTTATAACATGCTAGGACCACCCTTTCAAGCAAAATAAGCCAGCTGTCCTTTATGGTTTGCAGCTAGGGTGGCCACAACATAACCTAAGTTCAATCACCAGGACTCACATGCCCACACACAATACATAAATAAAAATGCAATAAAAATAAAATAAATCTACCTAGAGCTGTACAGTGTTTCACTAACTTCCTACTATCTCAAAGGAGATATTATGCCCCTAGGCTGATGTCCTGATTGCTTCTGTAATTATCATCTAAGCACCTACAAACATTCAATAGATCTCTGAGGGAGGAGTAGGAAAGCTTGGATTGACTCAGCCTACAGCAGCAGGCATGGAGCTATGTCCCACTGGCTTTGACCATAACAACTTGGAGAAGAACAGAATAAAAGCCACAAGATGCAACAGAACGGGTCACATCCAAAGCCGTATGGGGCAGGGGGGACTCGATTTAGAAGCAAGGCCTTGCCTGGGATATGGCAACTGCCGTAGATCCACAGTCAGAGGGGCTTGGTGCAGACCAGAGTGGGCCCGTTTCCCTACCACCCTCGTTCCCCAGTTATGAGAGTTTCTAGGGCAAACTCAAAGGGGCTCAAGTTACCAAAGAATGGCCTTGGGGGGATTGTTGCTAGGCAACCCAGCCAGCCCAGTCCCACCCCTGTAACCTTGAAGATGGAGGGAGTTGGACCCGAGACAGTGTAAAGAATCACGTGGAATCCTTCAGTATCCACTTTCTCCTCCTTTATCTTTCCTCCCATCCTGTCCATCTTGTCCATCCTGTCCTCCCCTGCTGCTCCCACAGCCCCAGCCCAGCCTGCATGCTGGGGACCAGTGTGACTTGTCACTCTTCAGCCCTTTAGTGGCAGCCAAGTTGTCCCAGTAGGGAGGCTCCAAGCTGCTGGTCTGTCAGCTGTCATTCACGTGTTTCCAAACCTCCCTCCTTCCCAGATTTCTCGTTCCCACCATGGATGGAAGAAACAGCTACCAGAAGAATGCAAGAGGAAGTCTAGCTAGACAGGCAGTATGTAGGGCAAAATGCTAACTGCAAGTGCTGGCCCTCAGCAAGACGCTCAGGAACGATGTAGGGATGCTAGGAGGAAAGGGTACCCGAAAGAACAAACGAAAAAGACTGGACCTGGTAACGTCTGCTTGTTTGCTCATGATCATAATCTAATATCCAGCCTGCTGGACACCTTGTTGAATCTTATGCCTCAGCAACAAGGGGGGGGGCCAGATGGTCCTCTGATCACGCTCCCCATCTCTCTCTGCATTTGGTATTTCCCCTCGGCCCACTGTTGAGAGGGCCCACGGCCACTGAAAAGAGTGCACTGGGAAGCTCAGGAAGAGTCTAGGGCAGGAGAACAGAAGAGCAGATCTTCTTTAGCGACTCACAGAAGGTCGGCCGCCCTGTTTGCTGTATGCAGCAGTCCTTGGAGTACCTCAGAGTCACACAACATGCACATTCTCAAAGGCCAGCGACCACACTAGAGATAAGAGGCAGACACACTCTCAGCTCCTGCAAACTTCCAAGAGGCCAGATCAATGGCATTTTATCTCACCAGTCATTCCTTTCCTTTAACAATACACCAGTACCATCAAACTATCTCTTTCTAACCGAGCAGATAACTGGAAAGGGTTAGGCCCTCAGGTGATTTGGTGAAGCCATCCCAACACCCCAGCCCATGGGAAGGGCTGGCTGACTCAGCACACAAAAAAAAAGTGAGTTGGAAAAACAGACCTTCCTCCCTGGCCTCAACTTACCCTGCTGAACTCAGTAGGTGGCTCTCTGCAGGCTGTACTCTGCAGGCTGGACAAAGATTTGGAAAAGTAATCTCCAATCGGTTTTATCAAGTTTCTCGTAGACTAATCCTGGTAATCAGTGGGACCCCAGGAGCAGAAAAACAACGACCTTCTTACCCTCTTTGTTAACTGAGAAGGAGCCAGACCCAGGACCTCACCTTTCCTAGTCCCCTGCTTCACAGCGGCTCCTGGTTCCATGTTCACATTCCATCTGGCAGTCATCTGTGTCTTCCACCTTCCTTCGCTCACAGGATTCAGTTTATTTTTCTCTAGCAGCGACCTCTGCCATCTACCTCAAAGGTCAGAGACCTTTATGAAGGAAGAGGGGTGGCAGAACTGACTCCTGTCGTTTCGGAAGGGGTGGAGTCTGCAAGGAAGAATGGCTGACCTAGACAATTCTCTCTCCCAAAGCCTCACTCAAAAGTCAACAAGTAGCCATCTTCTGCCTCCATCTGAAACTTTCTGGAACACTGCCCCTCCCCCCACCCTCCCACTCAGTCTCTCTCTGTCTGTGTCTCTCTCTGTCTCTCTGTCTCTGTCTCTCTCTTAACCTCCTCTAGGTGCAAACTGACCCGATTACCTGGCGTGTCTCTGCTATTATCAGCATTTCTAACTTATACACACACACACACACACACACACACACACACACACACACACACACACACTTGTTTTGAGAGAAGTTCCACATTCTAAGGGAATGTTGGCTCTCTTCACAGAGGAGATTCTCCCTATTCAAAATGTTGAGATTCAAAGTAGCAAAGAGCCAGGGCTCCCTCCTGCCTACAGTCTCACAGGTTCTTAGTGTTCAGTGAGGAAACTCCCGGGACCTGGCGTTTCTCGGGCATTTGTCTGGATCTTAAAGCGAACACACTTTAAAGAAAACTGATGACAGTTTCTTTAAATGGTTCTCTCCAGCAACTCTGGGCAGCGGGACCTTAGCGGCCGGGGATCAGCGAAGCCCGGGACAGTCTCCCCTCCCCCTGCCGGCCACTCCCGGGGCGGCAGCGCGGAACGTGCGGGGAGAAGCGGGCGGGAAGGGCGCTCAGAAGCTGCTGGGCGCGGGAAGGCCTTTCACACTCCAGCACGAAGTCGCACGGGTCTGACTGCAGAGGCCCCGCCACCCGGGAGGGAGGCAGGCATCTCGGCGCGCTTTCCAAAGTGGCCGATCACCAGAGACGCCGGCGCGGCCACTCGGTTCCCGACGCCACCGGGAGGGACACTTTGGTCCGTACCTCCCGGGACCCTGCGGATCCCCTCCCTCTCCAAGCGCTGCAGAAGCGGCGGTAGCCCCCCAGACCGGAACCCTGAGGGTAGAGGGCCCCTCGGGATGGCGCGAGCGGATCCCGGGAAGATCGGATGGCGGGAGGCCGTCCGGGAGGCCGTGTCCCTCGATCTCCGAGGGGCAGCCACGGGCGGACGCAGCGGGACATCCCCAGAGGAGGGTGGGAGAGGGTCGCGGGTCGCAGGCGCCTCGCGCCATTTACCTAGCAGTTCTTCGTCGTCCTCCGGGCCGAGCAGGCGACAGGGAAGACGGTGGCGGAGACGAATGGTGCGCCGGTACAGGCTGTCGGTGCGGCGCCCCAGGGCCAGCAGGTGCCCCTCGAGGTCCTCGAGCAGAGCCAGCGAGTGGCCGCAGAGGTCGGCGAGCTGGCGGAGCAGGCTGAGCGCGGCCAGGTGGCTCACGTCGCGGAGCTCGGTCAGGGGCTGCGGCGGGTTGCGCGGGCACAGACGCTGGGGCACCACCACGCGCCGGTAGAACGGCATCCTGGGCGCTGGCGAGGGGACCGATGCGGCCCTCTAGCCTTGTGGCGCCGCTGGCCCCCCCGTGAGGCGGCCGCGAGTGGAGCAGGGCTCTAGACGCGGGCCGGTGAGCAGCGCGGGTGGCTAGGCGGACAGGAGGCTTCACAGCCTGGAGCGCCGGCTCCCCGCGGGCTGCACACTCGCAGGAGCCACCAGTGCCTCTGACTCGGCTCCGCTGGGCTCCTCCTCCCTGCCTTTCTCCTCCTCCTCCCTCGCTCTGCTACTTCGGGATTCCGCCCCCCCTCCTTTTTTTTTTCTCTTGCGGTCAGAAATTTGCAGATTAACGCTTGATCTGGGAGAAAAGAAAAAAGGAAGTAGGAGTAGAAAGAAGGAGCTGAGAGTTAAAGAAGGAAGGTCTGCGTGAATGTGTGTTGAGGAGGGTGTGATGTTCGCTGCACGGAATGTGCCCGCGTCCTCCTGCGGAGCTCCAGGCCCAGTACTGATGGTTAAGGTTGTTTTCTGCTTTGTTTTTTTAACTTAAACTTTCCTCTTTGTAAAACTAAAAATGCAAACGCACCGGCATCCACATCAGCGAGTCACAACAGAGACATGCAGAATAGTCTGGCTTCACGCATCTAGTTTTTCTTCTAATGGGTACTCAGTGCCACGCACCAACCCACACCGGCTATGAATACAGAGCAAGCTAGCGGCTAGAATCTTGGAAACATAGCGGAGAGAACCAAGTACCGTATTTGACTGTTCAGGAGGAAAGTGTCTCTGAGGAGCAGCACTGTCTCCATCTGCTTGTAAAGGAATGAACGGATAATAATAATAATAATAATAATAATAATAATAATAATAATAATAATAATTCGTGGAATAATCCATTCTATTGGGATTGAGGGACGCCGCTTGTATTTTATGCTAAAAGGGAGCCCAGAGCTGTTTCCTTTTAGGGGGAGGGTCTGGCAGCTGGGATGGATTTCATCCTTGGCCACATTGAACTCCTGTAGTGTCCCAGAAGAGAGGTTTCAGGAGCTGAGATGTGCTTTCAGTGCAGACAACCCCGATTTCTCTCAATTGTAGAAGGTAAAGTGTACTCAGAAAACCAGAATGCCTTTAGTGTATTGTATGTCTGTGTGTACTGGGAAGTTTCCACTGAGAACTTCGCACACTGAACTTGCTCCTGGTTCTCCACTAATGCACTTTGATTTCTGGTGTACTTTCTTTTCTAATTCTCTCGCTTTCCATCCTACAAATGCTCTGTTAAGTATAAGCCCACAGAACCTATTGGCAGAACATTTTGAGCAAAATTCTTGTGTCTGCACTAATACAATGTGGACTGTTTCCATTCTTTGCTTCAGAAAATTAATTGTTCTTTAGACAGTTCAAGGAAGCTCTACAGGTGCTGGAAAGATGGCTCAGTGGTTAAGAGCACTGGCTGCTCTTCCAGAGGATCCAGGTTCAATTCCCAGCACCCACATGGCAGCTCCCAACTGTCTGTAACTCCAGTTCCAGGGGCTCCGACACTCTCTTCTCACCTCCGTAGGCACCAGGCACACACATGGTGCACAGACACACGTTCAAGCAAACACTTATACACATAAAACAATAAAATAAGCTTTAAAAAGAAATCTCTATACATGGAATATTGAAATCATGTTTGTAGTTTTAAATGTTTTGCTATGCAAAATTAGTATGTGGCATGATGGCTATGTCCATTGGCTTTGTTTATTAAATCTGCAATGCACATATCAAAACATAATACTGTGCCCTCTACATATGTAACTAATTATTATTTGTCAATTGAAAAATACAAAAAAAGTACTGCAATCCAGTTGCCCTGGTCCATACTTATTTCTTAAACATAGTCACTAGATAAGTTGAGTTCTAATTAAAGTAAGAATCGACAAATGGACAAAGGATAACCCCTTTCTGAACTGTGAAATCTGGTTGTGGAATAAGAATCCAAAGTTCTTTACTTGGTGAACTCCAACCTCAGCAAAGAGAGTGACTGGCAGGAAGTAGGGGACTTGGCTGTACTCAGCAGAGATACTTTTCCCTGACCTATGAACCGTTCAGACTGATCTCTGCTCCGGAGGAGGAGAAATGAGGTAGAAGCAGATTGAAGGAGACCGTCTGGGCAGAGCTGTGCAGCCTGAACGCAGCAGGCCTGGACTGGGCCTGGTGGTTGAGGCACCCGCCCGCACTCACACCCCCTACTCTGATTCCTGAAGCTGAGTCTTTCTGAGCTCCATAATAAGAAGCTCAGTTTTGGCCCCATGCCCTTCCCCCCAGCCTAGTCAGTGCTCACTCGCTCCAGCCGCTTGAATGAGAGAGTCCTGGCTTTCATCAAGGAAACATCAAGGACTTGCAACGGAGCCACCTCAGAGCAGGCCCCTCCTCCCTCCCTAGGACTACAGCGGGTCTGCGTGCAGATGGGAGGAGGTCGGGGGAGTTCAATCTTCACCTTCCTTCTTAGCCTGTCTCTTCCCTCCAGACAGGGACCGCCTTGCAGTTCAAGAAGTGAAACTGCATAGAGACAGCCTCTGGGGACGCAGGGTCCCGCTGGTCTGTGGAGGGACAACTGGCGTCCGAAAAGCCCCACTCTCCATCCAAGCTCACAGGCAGGAAAGCAGCTAAGGTGAAGGGTCTCTCTCCATCACCCTCTAGCACAGCATCTGGAGCAGTGGACAGATGGTAATGTGATCATCTCTGTTTGTTTATGATAATAGTAATAGTATTTCTTTGTAATACTATCATCTCCCTCCCCCCAGGAGCTCCCTGAAGGCAGGAGCCACATTCGTCTTGCTGCTGTATGGTCAATGCCAAGCCCAGTGACTAGCATGCATTAGGTACTCAGGAAGTGTCTGTTAAATGAATGAATAAATGAAGCTAGATTATAGGCAGAGCCAGATAGGAAACCCTTACTAAAGAGTTGAACTTGGCCAAAGGGGCAATGGAGGGTCACTGTAGTTTCTGGAACAGAACATTGCCAACACAGGAAGGAGGCACTTAAGAATTTCATCTAGAATCAATGTGGAAGCCAAGGCTGCCACAACCACCTGTGCCGCCGACCTCAGGGCTGAGTTACCAATAAGCGCTCTGTGAATTAAACAGTTGCTTTGAGTCGCCTATAAACCTCAGCACTAACCTGGGCAGGAGCCAAAAGCTGCGAGGAAGCTGTGGAGGCAGAGGAAGGGGAGGTCTTTAACAACAGTACCTCACCACACCTCCAAGTGCTAGGCGCTTCCCACCCACTGCCAACTCCGAGGCTCCAAGGCCTGTAGCAGTTTTCCCCATAATCGTGCTAGGAGATACAATCTGGACCTAAATTAGGCCCATCAGCGGAACTGGGCATGGCCCTGACTGAAGCGGAGACAGAAAGAGAGGCAAGACGGAGTTGGGGAAATGGACCGCTCACTCGACTTTCTTCCCACTGCCCATCCTGCTTGCTGCAAAGAACCTGGAGTTTTAATTTAAACATACGAATTTGAAGGATGAACAGCTAATATGAAATATGCCCTTTCTCCTTGTCACAGTTGCAAAGGAAAAAGGCACATCCTTCTTCTTCTCGGGCCTGTAGGCCTCTGCATACAACCTGGCACAGCACGGGTCCCAGACCTGTTTCAGAACCAGAGGTGAGAAAGCTTCCTTCCTGCAGCCCCTTCCCAGTGACACACAAACAGTGACTTAATGGCTCAGGAGAGACGCCAGGGTCTCTCCTTGACAGTCCTTCAGAGTCACTTGTTTTAGTCAATAGGTTCCGTTTGTTGTTTTAGGCTTTTGTGAGGCAGGAGTCAAACCAGCCTACTAGGCAGACACTCTACCCCTGAGCTATATCCCGAGCCTGCTTTATCTGAGTTTTAAGACTGTGCATTCCACTCAACATGCCCTTGCTATGACTTCAGGAAAGATACTTTCATTATGAATGAAAAAAGTATGTAGCCAGCAGGTCATAAAAGTCTGCTTGTCAATCCAAACTCAAGCATTCTGTTGTTCCAGGTTCTCAGTGTCTGAACAGAGAGAATTAAGAACTGGAAAACACTAGATAGATTCCTTCCTCTTAAAGTCATCTCGTCTTTTTGATATTAGTGCTTAGCTCTACAGTATAACACAAGCATGCTTTCTCCTCAGATCCAGTCTAGTAACTCAAAGAAAGTGATGTGGCAGCTTTTCAACCACGTCTCCGATGTCCGCGCTAATCAATGTGCCACAGTGCAGGGTGGAAGCGCTTGGGGGCGGTCAGGGCTACAAGGCCTGAGAGGGAAAAGTATGTTTCTGCCCTGGAGGCAACAGAGGCTTCTGGAGTCTGGAGGAGTGCAGGCCCAGAGCTGGGCCTCCAGGGGTGGACTGGAAACTTACATGGCCATCAATCACCTCCTGGGGCAACAGGCCTAAGAGCCAAAGACGGCTCAAGATCCTAAAATAAATTCCTTTCAGCCCAGACTCAATGCTTCACACACACGCGGGGCAAACCCTTCAAGAATTCCATGAGGAAATAAACCTTTATTTCAAAAATAAACTCTGATGTTACTTGAACTTTGGCCTTGACTCTGAGCCCCAGCTGAAACTGCTAGAAAAGATTTGTGGTATTTTGAAAGAAACAATGGGAGATTTCAGCGGAATGTGGACAGATTTTTTTTCAGCCCTCATACTCATGTGGTACGTGGAGGCTCCCTGACTCTCAATCTTCCACTTCTCCCTAACCACCATGTTACACCCTCCGCCCCGCTTTGTCGGGATGACGCTATAGGTAGGGTCATTCGAATGTTGGGAGCAGCAGGTAATTTTATTTTAAGGCGCATACTTTACTCAGGAAAAAAATCACACTAAGATGCTCCTTCCTTACCCAACTCATTCATGACTTACCCGCCACCCCTCCTCCTCAGCCTCCTTCTCTCTCCAAAATCCTAAAGCAGTAAAAGTCCTTAATCTCTCTGAGATTGGTCTTCATTGCATTTGATATTAAGTCTGGATTTGGATAATAGCCATGTCCTATTCGACACCATTAAGTTGGAGGTTGTCTTGCTCCATTTAGGTTGCGATAACAAAATACCATAAACTGGGTGGCTTATAAACAGCAAAGATATATTTCTCACAGTTGTAGAGTCTGAGAAGCACAAGATGAGGGCATTGGCAAAGTCAGCATCTGGTAAAGGCCTGTTTTCTGGCCTATCTCCATGTGTCCTTACATGGTGGAAAGAGGCAAGGCAGCCAGCTGGGGGACTTTTTAATCAGGACACTAATTCTACTCATGAAGGCAATGTCCTCATGACCTAATCACCTCCTGTCTTAGTTAGGGTTTCTATTACTGTGAAGAGACACCATGACCTTATGCAGCAACTCTTATAAGGAAAGCATTTTGTGGTAGAATATTATTCTAAGATGTGTTACTTTTGTTTATGTTGCATTTGTTTAACTCTGTGAAGCTGTGTTACTGTGCCTGTCTAAAACACCTGATGGTCTAATAAAGCACTAAACGGCCAATAGCAAGGCAGGAGAAAGGATAGGTGGGGCTGGCAGGCAGAGAGGATATATGGAAGGAGAAATCTGGGAGAAGGAGATCTAGCAGCCAGAGAAGGAGGAGGACTCCAGGGGCCAGCCACCCAGCTACACAGCAAGCCACGGAGAAATAGTAAGATTTACAGAAGTAAGAGAATGGGAAAAGCCCAGAGGCAAAAAGTAGATGGGATAATTTAAAGTTAGGGAAAGCTGGCTAGAAACTAAGCCAAGCTAAGGCCGGGCATTTATAGTTAAGAATAAGCTTCTGTGTGTAACTTGTTTGGGAGATGGGTGGCGCCCCCCCCAAAAAAAAAAAGAGCAAAAACAAACAACAACATTTTGTCATCCAACCTGGAGCTCGTATTTCCATAGGGCCTGAGAAAGCTGGAAAAAAAAAGATACGGCTCCTTTAAGAGGCGTTGCTGTTCAGCTAGCAGTGCTAAATAAAAATGGCAAGCTAAGTAAAAGCTGCAGGGGGCAGTACAGGTACTGGCTTACACAGCTCGGAAGGTTGAATGCAGTTTTCAGTCACAAAGCTCTAACAGGGCGGTGAGCTTTAGGCTTGGCTTTCCCAACCCGAGAAGCAGGCTGAGCCAGCTGAGAGCCAGCGTGGAGAACCCAGGTGTACCTTAGCAGTCTACAGTTTGCTCATGCAGTTAAACTAGACTAGAGATATGCAGAAAAAGAGATCTACATGGAAAAACCTCTAAATGGGTTACAGTATGTTTAACAATGTGTGTAGGCTTAAGAAAAGGAAAAGGGTCTAGTCATAGAAAAAAATGAATGGTTTATAGTCTTTAACGAGAGAGTAAAAGAAAAAACCATGTAAGATGGGAAATACACAGGTAGTCTGGATCCTGTATGTTATTATATTGATTTTGAAATTTTTGATTGTTGAAAAGCAAAGGACAGCTGCAAAGAGACCTGGAATTGAAAGAGGGACTGTTGAAATCAATCAGCTTATGTACTTTAGGAAAGCTTTAACTTTTAAAAAGTCAAAAATTATATTTGTCAAATGGAAATCAAAAATTCTTTGGAGTTTTGTTCCCACAGGGGATGAGAGACTGTGGATTTCTTCAGGGTTAATATGGATCAGGTTTGATCAGGTGACACCTCATGAAACTTGACAGGTGATATCTATCAGCAAAGGTTACTGCTGGTCTTCCCAGGACTTGGCCATTATCTCAACTTTTTCTCAGGGACCCTAAAGATGCTTCATCCACAGACAGCAGGAAGCAGTTTGGAGAATACTACATCCACATTCCCAAGAGGGGTACCGGAGGTTTTTGGTTATTTGGTGGGTTATGGATATTTGTTATCATTTAGGGGAATATAGTATATTTATACAAATTTAAAGTTATTTTGGTTACACTGTATATATTATTCTACTGTTGTTTAAGGTATTTTACCTATGCAGTTCATTTGGAAATGTAGGATGAAGTACTAGCTTTTGAAGCTATTATCATAAACTATATAGGATAATCAGGAACATAGGTTAGTGGTTAGTCATTTATAACAATCAGAATTGTAGATATGCTTTCCAGATCATATAGAGATATATTTTAGATAGATGGTCTTCAAACTTTTCAAAGACCTACAGAATATGGTATTTAAAATGTTTTGTTAACAAAGTTTTTCATGACAACGAGACACATTTGCTCCTGGCAGCACCAATTTACTTCAGAGATGATGGGCATTGAAGAAACGCCTTATGGAGTTCTTGCTTTCATTATGGCAAGGTTAGCACCTGGGCAAAGAAACTATTCTTGCCTTTGACTGCTGACAATGTACTGTGGTGATATATTGTGTACCCTAAAAAATTTGCCTGAAGATCAGAGAACAGAACAAGCCACTAGATTAAACATAGAGGCCAGGCAGTGGTGGCACACACCTTTAATCCTAGCACTCAGGAGGCAGAGATCTGTCTGGATCTCTGTGAGTTCAAAGCCACCATGGACTACATGAGATGACTCTGTCTAGGAGAGAAAACGAGCCAGACAGTGGTGGCACACACCTTTAATCCCAGTACTTGGGAATCACACGCCTTTAATCCCAGTAAGTGATGGCTGGACAGAGAAAGGTATATAAGTGTGAGGAAACAGGAACTCATGCTCTTTAGGCTGAGGATTTCATAGAGGTAATAACTTGTCGCTGGCTGCTCTGAAAAAAAGAGGATATAGGCATAATAAGATAAAAGGTAGATTATTGAATTTATTCTAAAAAGAAAGAAATATAGAAATAATAGGATAAAAGGGTAGATTATTGAATCTACTCTGAAAAGAAAATAGGAGAATATGGATATGATAAAAAGGTAGGTTATTGAATCTACTTTTTTTGTTTTTGCTTTTATTTTTTTTTCATTTGAGACAGGGTTTCTCTGTGTAGCTTTGGAGCCTTTTCTGGAACTTACTCTGTAGCCCAGGCTGGCCTGGAACTCACAGAGATCTACCTGCCTCTGCCTCCTGAGTGCTGGGATTAAGGCATGCACCACTACTGTCTGGCTGAATATACTTTTAAAAAGCAACTACTAGTTTTAAATATTTGACATTGGATTGCATTTTTGTATATTGTATACAAATTTTGTATATTGATACAAATTTGAGATTATTTTTGTTAGAACATACTGTACATACAATTCTAATCTTGTTCAAGGTATTGTACCTATACAACTTATTTAACAATGTAATGCAATTTTCTAGTCCTTGAAAGTTATTACCAACTAATTAGAATATAAAGAAATGCAAGTTAGTAGTTAGTCACCTATTACAATCAAACTCATAGTCATATTAGGTATGTTTTCAAGGTCAAGGTCAAACAGAAGTATTTTAGATAGACTGGTTGTCTTCAAACACTTCAGAGATTTACAGAATATGGCATTTAAGATGTTTTAATAATATAGATTCTTTTTTTTTTATGACAATGAGACATGTCTGCTCCTGGCAGCACCAATCTACTTCAGAGATTATGGGCATTGAAAAAACTCTATATGGAGTTTACTTTCTTTGTGGCAAAAGTTAGACACTGGGCAAGAAAATGTCCTTGCCTCAACTGCTGACAGTATGCTGTCCAAAATGGACAAGCAGGACACAAGAGAAAGGACTGCCAGACCTTGCCAAGACAAGGTAGGATAGCCCTTCAGAAAATCCTGCTTCACAGATGAGTCTGTCAGATATGCTAAACCTGTAGGCTGAAGATGGATGCCCCAACACTGCAGAGAAATCTTGGGAGACTGTCCAGGAAGCCAGCTGTCTCTGTCATTTCTCACGTTTTTTTTGGAAGTCACTTGTTTGCACTTCCTGCTTACTCAGTAAATATTATTTCCTTCTTGGGTCTCTGAGGGAGTTGAAGATTAGATAGTTATAGTTTTCCTTGTTAACAAATTTAGAAAAGAAACTAAAGATGTGTAAAGTGTGTAAGTTTGAAAGACATCAAAAGATAGTTTTCAGTTGGTAGTACAAGTTAGGATAGAAAGTAAATTAGATACATTTTGGACTCACCAAAATAAGATAGGTAATGGGGTACTTTCTCTGAATTTGTCAAATGTTTATGGACTGGACATTGTTAACGTAATTCTTGACTGTATATATTGTATGAAGTTATTGTACTTATTGTATACAGTTTTTTCTTATATTAGTTATAACCTTCTTTTATTTTAGACAAAAAGGGGGAAATGTGATGATGTTTCCTGAATTTGCCTGAAGATCAGAGAACAGAACAAGCCACAG